>NW_027101832.1:0-20082 GCF_035609145.1 Eleutherodactylus coqui
CAAAGATTCCTGCAATGCAATTGGTTGTGTGTGGCAAGAATGGGTGCTTGTGGTGCGATTGGCAGTGTGAGGCAAAAAAGCAAAAAAATGTGCCCGCAGTGCGATTGGCTGTGTGTGGCAAAAAAAAGATGCCCACAGTGCGATTGACTGTATGTGGAGAAAGCTAAGAGATTCCTGCAGTGCGATTGGTTGTGTGTGGCAAAAAAAGTGTGCCTGTGGTGCGATTGGCATTGTGAGGCAAAAAAACAAAGAAAGGTGCCCGTAGTGCCATTGGCTGTGTGTGGCAAAAAACAAACAATACGATGCCCACAGTGCGATTGACTGTATGTGGAGAAAACAAAGAGATTCCTGCAGTGCAATCGGTTGTGTGGCAAAAAAGGGTGCCTGTGCTGCGATTGGCAGTGTGAGGGGAAAAAAAAAAGATGCCCATAGTGCGATGGACTGTATGTGGAGAAAGCAAAAAGATTCCTGCAGTGCAATTCGTTGTGTGGCAAAAAAAGTGTGCCTGTGGTGCGATTGGCATTGTGAGGCAAAAAAAAAAAGATGCCCATAGTGCGATGGACTGTATGTGGAGAAAGCAAAGAGATTCCTGCAGTGCAATTCGTTGTGTGGCAAAAAAAGTGTGCCTGTGGTGTGATTGGCATTGTGAGGCAAAAAAAAAAAAGAAAATGTGCCCACAGTGCGATTGGCTGTGTGTGGCAAAAAACAAACAAAAAGATGCCCACAGTGCGATTGACTGTATGTGGAGAAAGCAAAGAGATTCCTGCAGTTTGATTGGTTGTGTGGCAAGAATGGGTGCCTGTGGTGCGATTGGCATTGTGAGGCAAAAAAACAAGAAAACGTGCCCGCAGTGCGATTGGCTGCGTGGCCAAAAAATGGTGCCCGCGGTGCGATTGGCCGTGTGTGACAAAAAAGAAAAAAAAGATGCCCACAGTGCGATTGACTGTATGTGGAGAAAGCAAAGAGATTCCTGCAGTGCGATTGGTTGTGTGTGGCAAAAAAAGCGTGCCTGTGGTGCGATTGGCGGTGTGAGGCAAAAAAACAAAAAAATGTGCCCGCAGTGCGATTGGCTGTGTGTGGCAAAAACAGAAAAAAAATGCCCGCAGTGCGATTGACTGTATGTGGAGAAAGCAAAGAGATTCCTGCAGTGCAATTGGTTGTGTGTGGCAAAAAAACGTGCCTGTGGTGCAATTGGGATTGTGAGGCAAAAATACAAGAAAACGTGCCCGCAGTGCGATTGGCCATGTGTGACAAAAAGAAAAAAAAAATGATGCCCACAGTGCGATTGACTGTATGTTGAAAAAGCAAAGAGATTCTTACAGTGCGATTAGTTGTGTGTGGCAAAAATGCGTGCCTGTGGTGTGATTGGCAGTGTGTGGCAAAAAAAAAAAAAAAATCCTGCCCGCAGTGCGATTGGCTGTGTGTGGCAAAAAACAAGAGATGCCCACAGTGTGATTGACTGTATGTGGAGAAAACAAAGCGATTGTCTGTGTGTGGCAAGAATGGGTGCCTGTGGTGCGATTGGCATTGTGAGGCAAAAAATAAAATAAAAGGTGCCCGCAGTGCGATTGGCTGCGTGGCCAAAAAATGGTGCCCGCAGTGCGGGTGGCCGTGTGTGACAAAAAAGAAAAAAAAATGCCCACAGTGCGATTGACTGTATGTGGAGAAAGCAAAGAGATTCCTGCAGTGCGATTGGTTGTGTGTGGCAAAAAAAAGCGTGCCTGTGGTGCGATTGGCGGTGTGAGGCAAAAAAACAAAAAAATGTGCCCGCAGTGCGATTGGCTGTGTGTGGCAAAAACAGAAAAAAAATGCCCGCAGTGCGATTGACTGTATGTGGAGAAAGCAAAGAGATTCCTGCAGTGCAATTGGTTGTGTGTGGCAAAAAAACGTGCCTGTGGTGCAATTGGGATTGTGAGGCAAAAATACAAGAAAACGTGCCCGCAGTGCGATTGGCCATGTGTGACAAAAAGAAAAAAAAAATGATGCCCACAGTGCGATTGACTGTATGTTGAAAAAGCAAAGAGATTCTTACAGTGCGATTAGTTGTGTGTGGCAAAAATGCGTGCCTGTGGTGTGATTGGCAGTATGTGGCAAAAAAAAATAAAAAAATCCTGCCCGCAGTGCGATTGGCTGTGTGTGGCAAAAAACAAAAGATGCCCACAGTGTGATTGACTGTATGTGGAGAAAAAGCGATTGGCTGTGTGTGGAAAGAATGGGTGCCTGTGGTGCGATTGGCATTGTGAGGCAAAAAAATAAATAAAAGGTGCCCGCAGTGCGATTGGCTGCGTGGCCCAAAAATGGAGCCCGCAGTGCCGGTGGCCGTGTGTGACAAAAAAGAAAAAAAAATGCCCACAATGCGATTGACTGTATGTAGAGAAAGCAAAGAGATTCTTACAGTGCGATTAGTTGTGTGTGGCAAAAATGCGTGCCTGTGGTGTGATTGGCAGTGTGTGGCAAAAAAAAATAAAAAATCCTGCCCGCAGTGCGATTGGCTGTGTGTGGCAAAAAACAAGAGATGCCCACAGTGTGATTGACTGTATGTGGAGAAAACAAAGCGATTGGCTGTGTGTGGCAAGAATGGGTGCCTGTGGTGCGATTGGCATTGTGAGGAAAAAATAAAAATAAAAGGTGCCCGCAGTGCGGGTGGCCGTGTGTGACAAAAAAGAAAAAAAAATGCCCACAATGCGATTGACTGTATGTAGAGAAAGCAAAGAGATTCCTGCAGTGCGATTGGTTGTGTGTGGCCAAAAAACAAAAAAAAAAAGATGCCCACAGTGCGATTGACTGTATGTGGAGAAAGCAAAGAGATTCCTGCAGTGCAATTGGCTGTGTGTGGCAAGAATGGGTGCCTGTGGTGCGATTGGCAGTGTGAGGCAAAAAAACAAGAAAATGTGCCCGGAGTGCGATTGGCTGCATGGCCAAAAATGGTGCCCATGGTGCGATTGCCTGTTTGTGACACAAAAGAAAAAAAAGATGCCCACAGTGCGATTGACTGTATGTGGAGAAAGCAAAGAGATTCCTGAAGTGCGATTGGTGTTGTGTGGCAAAAAAAGCGTGCCTGTGGTGCGATTGGCACTGTGAGGCAAAAAAAACAAAAAAACCTCCCCACAGTGCGATTGGCTGTGTGTGGAGAAAACAAAGATTCCTGCAGTGCAATTGGTTGTGTGTGGCAAGAATGAGTGCTTGTGGTGCGATTGGCAGTGTGAGGCAAAAAAGCAAAAAAATGTGCCCGCAGTGCGATTGGCTGTGTGTGGCAAAAAAAGTGTGCCTGTGGTGCGATTGGCATTGTGAGGCAAAAAAACAAAGAAAGGTGCCCGTAGTGCGATTGGCTGTGTGTGGCAAGAATGGGTGCCTGTCGTGCGATTGGCACTGTGAGGCAAAGAAACAAAGAAAGGTGCCCGTAGTGCCATTGGCTGTGTGTGGCAAAAAACAAACAATACGATGCCCACAGTGCGATTGACTGTATGTGGAGAAAACAAAGAGATTCCTGCAGTGCAATTGGTTGTGTGGCAAAAAAGGGTGCCTGTGCTGCGATTGGCAGTGTGAGGGAAAAAAAAAAAGATGCCCATAGTGCGATGGACTGTATGTGGAGAAAGCAAAGAGATTCTTGCAGTGCAATTCGTTGTGTGGCAAAAAAAAGGGTGCCTGTGGTGCGATTGGCATTGTGAGGCAAAAAAAAAAACGAAAACGTGCCCACAGTGCGATTGGCTGTGTGTGGCAAAAAACAAACAAAAAGATGCCCACAGTGCGATTGACTGTATGTGGAGAAAGCAAAGAGATTCCTGCAGTGTGATTGGTTGTGTGGCAAGAATGGGTGCCTGTGGTGCGATTGGCATTGTGAGGCAAAAAAACAAGAAAACGTGCCCGCAGTGCGATTGGCTGCGTGGCCAAAAAATGGTGCCCGCGGTGCGATTGGCCGTGTGTGACAAAAAAGAAAAAAAAGATGCCCACAGTGCGATTGACTGTATGTGGAGAAAGCAAAGAGATTCCTGCAGTGCAATTGGTTGTGTGTGGCAAAAAAACGTGCCTGTGGTGCAATTGGGATTGTGAGGCAAAAATACAAGAAAACGTGCCCGCAGTGCGATTGGCCATGTGTGACAAAAAGAAAAAAAAAATGATGCCCACAGTGCGATTGACTGTATGTTGAAAAAGCAAAGAGATTCTTACAGTGCGATTAGTTGTGTGTGGCAAAAATGCGTGCCTGTGGTGTGATTGGCAGTATGTGGCAAAAAAAAAAAAAAAAATCCTGCCCGCAGTGCGATTGGCTGTGTGTGGCAAAAAACAAAAGATGCCCACAGTGTGATTGACTGTATGTGGAGAAAAAGCGATTGGCTGTGTGTGGAAAGAATGGGTGCCTGTGGTGCGATTGGCATTGTGAGGCAAAAAAAAAAATAAAAGGTGCCCGCAGTGCGATTGGCTGCGTGGCCAAAAAATGGTGCCCGCAGTGCGGGTGGCCGTGTGTGACAAAAAAGAAAAAAAAATCCACACAATGCGATTGACTGTATGTAGAGAAAGCAAAGAGATTCTTACAGTGCGATTAGTTGTGTGTGGCAAAAATGCGTGCCTGTGGTGTGATTGGCAGTGTGTGGCAAAAAAACAAAAAAATGTGCCCGCAGTGCGATTGACTGTATGTGGAGAAAACAAAGAGATTCCTGAAGTGCAATTGGTTGTGTGGCAAAAAAAGGTGCCTGTGGTGCGATTGGCATTGTGAGGCAAAAAAACAAAAAAATGTGCCCGCAGTGCGATTGGCTGTGTGTGGAGAAAACAAAGATTCCTGCAATGCAATTGGTTGTGTGTGGCAAGAATGGGTGCTTGTGGTGCGATTGGCAGTGTGAGGCAAAAAAAACAAAAAAACCTCCCCACAGTGCGATTGGCTGTGTGTGGAGAAAACAAAGATTCCTGCAATGCAATTGGTTGTGTGTGGCAAGAATGGGTGCTTGTGGTGCGATTGGCAGTGTGAGGCAAAAAAGCAAAAAAATGTGCCCGCAGTGCGATTGGCTGTGTGTGGCAAAAAAAAGATGCCCACAGTGCGATTGACTGTATGTGGAGAAAGCTAAGAGATTCCTGCAGTGCGATTGGTTGTGTGTGGCAAAAAAAGTGTGCCTGTGGTGCGATTGGCATTGTGAGGCAAAAAAACAAAGAAAGGTGCCCGTAGTGCCATTGGCTGTGTGTGGCAAAAAACAAACAATACGATGCCCACAGTGCGATTGACTGTATGTGGAGAAAACAAAGAGATTCCTGCAGTGCAATCGGTTGTGTGGCAAAAAAGGGTGCCTGTGCTGCGATTGGCAGTGTGAGGGGAAAAAAAAAAGATGCCCATAGTGCGATGGACTGTATGTGGAGAAAGCAAAAAGATTCCTGCAGTGCAATTCGTTGTGTGGCAAAAAAAGTGTGCCTGTGGTGCGATTGGCATTGTGAGGCAAAAAAAAAAAGATGCCCATAGTGCGATGGACTGTATGTGGAGAAAGCAAAGAGATTCCTGCAGTGCAATTCGTTGTGTGGCAAAAAAAGTGTGCCTGTGGTGTGATTGGCATTGTGAGGCAAAAAAAAAAAAGAAAATGTGCCCACAGTGCGATTGGCTGTGTGTGGCAAAAAACAAACAAAAAGATGCCCACAGTGCGATTGACTGTATGTGGAGAAAGCAAAGAGATTCCTGCAGTTTGATTGGTTGTGTGGCAAGAATGGGTGCCTGTGGTGCGATTGGCATTGTGAGGCAAAAAAACAAGAAAACGTGCCCGCAGTGCGATTGGCTGCGTGGCCAAAAAATGGTGCCCGCGGTGCGATTGGCCGTGTGTGACAAAAAAGAAAAAAAAGATGCCCACAGTGCGATTGACTGTATGTGGAGAAAGCAAAGAGATTCCTGCAGTGCGATTGGTTGTGTGTGGCAAAAAAAGCGTGCCTGTGGTGCGATTGGCGGTGTGAGGCAAAAAAACAAAAAAATGTGCCCGCAGTGCGATTGGCTGTGTGTGGCAAAAACAGAAAAAAAATGCCCGCAGTGCGATTGACTGTATGTGGAGAAAGCAAAGAGATTCCTGCAGTGCAATTGGTTGTGTGTGGCAAAAAAACGTGCCTGTGGTGCAATTGGGATTGTGAGGCAAAAATACAAGAAAACGTGCCCGCAGTGCGATTGGCCATGTGTGACAAAAAGAAAAAAAAAATGATGCCCACAGTGCGATTGACTGTATGTTGAAAAAGCAAAGAGATTCTTACAGTGCGATTAGTTGTGTGTGGCAAAAATGCGTGCCTGTGGTGTGATTGGCAGTGTGTGGCAAAAAAAAAAAAAAAATCCTGCCCGCAGTGCGATTGGCTGTGTGTGGCAAAAAACAAGAGATGCCCACAGTGTGATTGACTGTATGTGGAGAAAACAAAGCGATTGTCTGTGTGTGGCAAGAATGGGTGCCTGTGGTGCGATTGGCATTGTGAGGCAAAAAATAAAATAAAAGGTGCCCGCAGTGCGATTGGCTGCGTGGCCAAAAAATGGTGCCCGCAGTGCGGGTGGCCGTGTGTGACAAAAAAGAAAAAAAAATGCCCACAGTGCGATTGACTGTATGTGGAGAAAGCAAAGAGATTCCTGCAGTGCGATTGGTTGTGTGTGGCAAAAAAAAGCGTGCCTGTGGTGCGATTGGCGGTGTGAGGCAAAAAAACAAAAAAATGTGCCCGCAGTGCGATTGGCTGTGTGTGGCAAAAACAGAAAAAAAATGCCCGCAGTGCGATTGACTGTATGTGGAGAAAGCAAAGAGATTCCTGCAGTGCAATTGGTTGTGTGTGGCAAAAAAACGTGCCTGTGGTGCAATTGGGATTGTGAGGCAAAAATACAAGAAAACGTGCCCGCAGTGCGATTGGCCATGTGTGACAAAAAGAAAAAAAAAATGATGCCCACAGTGCGATTGACTGTATGTTGAAAAAGCAAAGAGATTCTTACAGTGCGATTAGTTGTGTGTGGCAAAAATGCGTGCCTGTGGTGTGATTGGCAGTATGTGGCAAAAAAAAATAAAAAAATCCTGCCCGCAGTGCGATTGGCTGTGTGTGGCAAAAAACAAAAGATGCCCACAGTGTGATTGACTGTATGTGGAGAAAAAGCGATTGGCTGTGTGTGGAAAGAATGGGTGCCTGTGGTGCGATTGGCATTGTGAGGCAAAAAAATAAATAAAAGGTGCCCGCAGTGCGATTGGCTGCGTGGCCCAAAAATGGAGCCCGCAGTGCCGGTGGCCGTGTGTGACAAAAAAGAAAAAAAAATGCCCACAATGCGATTGACTGTATGTAGAGAAAGCAAAGAGATTCTTACAGTGCGATTAGTTGTGTGTGGCAAAAATGCGTGCCTGTGGTGTGATTGGCAGTGTGTGGCAAAAAAAAATAAAAAATCCTGCCCGCAGTGCGATTGGCTGTGTGTGGCAAAAAACAAGAGATGCCCACAGTGTGATTGACTGTATGTGGAGAAAACAAAGCGATTGGCTGTGTGTGGCAAGAATGGGTGCCTGTGGTGCGATTGGCATTGTGAGGAAAAAATAAAAATAAAAGGTGCCCGCAGTGCGGGTGGCCGTGTGTGACAAAAAAGAAAAAAAAATGCCCACAATGCGATTGACTGTATGTAGAGAAAGCAAAGAGATTCCTGCAGTGCGATTGGTTGTGTGTGGCCAAAAAACAAAAAAAAAAAGATGCCCACAGTGCGATTGACTGTATGTGGAGAAAGCAAAGAGATTCCTGCAGTGCAATTGGCTGTGTGTGGCAAGAATGGGTGCCTGTGGTGCGATTGGCAGTGTGAGGCAAAAAAACAAGAAAATGTGCCCGGAGTGCGATTGGCTGCATGGCCAAAAATGGTGCCCATGGTGCGATTGCCTGTTTGTGACACAAAAGAAAAAAAAGATGCCCACAGTGCGATTGACTGTATGTGGAGAAAGCAAAGAGATTCCTGAAGTGCGATTGGTGTTGTGTGGCAAAAAAAGCGTGCCTGTGGTGCGATTGGCACTGTGAGGCAAAAAAAACAAAAAAACCTCCCCACAGTGCGATTGGCTGTGTGTGGAGAAAACAAAGATTCCTGCAGTGCAATTGGTTGTGTGTGGCAAGAATGAGTGCTTGTGGTGCGATTGGCAGTGTGAGGCAAAAAAGCAAAAAAATGTGCCCGCAGTGCGATTGGCTGTGTGTGGCAAAAAAAGTGTGCCTGTGGTGCGATTGGCATTGTGAGGCAAAAAAACAAAGAAAGGTGCCCGTAGTGCGATTGGCTGTGTGTGGCAAGAATGGGTGCCTGTCGTGCGATTGGCACTGTGAGGCAAAGAAACAAAGAAAGGTGCCCGTAGTGCCATTGGCTGTGTGTGGCAAAAAACAAACAATACGATGCCCACAGTGCGATTGACTGTATGTGGAGAAAACAAAGAGATTCCTGCAGTGCAATTGGTTGTGTGGCAAAAAAGGGTGCCTGTGCTGCGATTGGCAGTGTGAGGGAAAAAAAAAAAGATGCCCATAGTGCGATGGACTGTATGTGGAGAAAGCAAAGAGATTCTTGCAGTGCAATTCGTTGTGTGGCAAAAAAAAGGGTGCCTGTGGTGCGATTGGCATTGTGAGGCAAAAAAAAAAACGAAAACGTGCCCACAGTGCGATTGGCTGTGTGTGGCAAAAAACAAACAAAAAGATGCCCACAGTGCGATTGACTGTATGTGGAGAAAGCAAAGAGATTCCTGCAGTGTGATTGGTTGTGTGGCAAGAATGGGTGCCTGTGGTGCGATTGGCATTGTGAGGCAAAAAAACAAGAAAACGTGCCCGCAGTGCGATTGGCTGCGTGGCCAAAAAATGGTGCCCGCGGTGCGATTGGCCGTGTGTGACAAAAAAGAAAAAAAAGATGCCCACAGTGCGATTGACTGTATGTGGAGAAAGCAAAGAGATTCCTGCAGTGCAATTGGTTGTGTGTGGCAAAAAAACGTGCCTGTGGTGCAATTGGGATTGTGAGGCAAAAATACAAGAAAACGTGCCCGCAGTGCGATTGGCCATGTGTGACAAAAAGAAAAAAAAAATGATGCCCACAGTGCGATTGACTGTATGTTGAAAAAGCAAAGAGATTCTTACAGTGCGATTAGTTGTGTGTGGCAAAAATGCGTGCCTGTGGTGTGATTGGCAGTATGTGGCAAAAAAAAAAAAAAAAATCCTGCCCGCAGTGCGATTGGCTGTGTGTGGCAAAAAACAAAAGATGCCCACAGTGTGATTGACTGTATGTGGAGAAAAAGCGATTGGCTGTGTGTGGAAAGAATGGGTGCCTGTGGTGCGATTGGCATTGTGAGGCAAAAAAAAAAATAAAAGGTGCCCGCAGTGCGATTGGCTGCGTGGCCAAAAAATGGTGCCCGCAGTGCGGGTGGCCGTGTGTGACAAAAAAGAAAAAAAAATCCACACAATGCGATTGACTGTATGTAGAGAAAGCAAAGAGATTCTTACAGTGCGATTAGTTGTGTGTGGCAAAAATGCGTGCCTGTGGTGTGATTGGCAGTGTGTGGCAAAAAAACAAAAAAATGTGCCCGCAGTGCGATTGACTGTATGTGGAGAAAACAAAGAGATTCCTGAAGTGCAATTGGTTGTGTGGCAAAAAAAGGTGCCTGTGGTGCGATTGGCATTGTGAGGCAAAAAAACAAAAAAATGTGCCCGCAGTGCGATTGGCTGTGTGTGGAGAAAACAAAGATTCCTGCAATGCAATTGGTTGTGTGTGGCAAGAATGGGTGCTTGTGGTGCGATTGGCAGTGTGAGGCAAAAAAAACAAAAAAACCTCCCCACAGTGCGATTGGCTGTGTGTGGAGAAAACAAAGATTCCTGCAATGCAATTGGTTGTGTGTGGCAAGAATGGGTGCTTGTGGTGCGATTGGCAGTGTGAGGCAAAAAAGCAAAAAAATGTGCCCGCAGTGCGATTGGCTGTGTGTGGCAAAAAAAAGATGCCCACAGTGCGATTGACTGTATGTGGAGAAAGCTAAGAGATTCCTGCAGTGCGATTGGTTGTGTGTGGCAAAAAAAGTGTGCCTGTGGTGCGATTGGCATTGTGAGGCAAAAAAACAAAGAAAGGTGCCCGTAGTGCCATTGGCTGTGTGTGGCAAAAAACAAACAATACGATGCCCACAGTGCGATTGACTGTATGTGGAGAAAACAAAGAGATTCCTGCAGTGCAATCGGTTGTGTGGCAAAAAAGGGTGCCTGTGCTGCGATTGGCAGTGTGAGGGGAAAAAAAAAAGATGCCCATAGTGCGATGGACTGTATGTGGAGAAAGCAAAAAGATTCCTGCAGTGCAATTCGTTGTGTGGCAAAAAAAGTGTGCCTGTGGTGCGATTGGCATTGTGAGGCAAAAAAAAAAAGATGCCCATAGTGCGATGGACTGTATGTGGAGAAAGCAAAGAGATTCCTGCAGTGCAATTCGTTGTGTGGCAAAAAAAGTGTGCCTGTGGTGTGATTGGCATTGTGAGGCAAAAAAAAAAAAGAAAATGTGCCCACAGTGCGATTGGCTGTGTGTGGCAAAAAACAAACAAAAAGATGCCCACAGTGCGATTGACTGTATGTGGAGAAAGCAAAGAGATTCCTGCAGTTTGATTGGTTGTGTGGCAAGAATGGGTGCCTGTGGTGCGATTGGCATTGTGAGGCAAAAAAACAAGAAAACGTGCCCGCAGTGCGATTGGCTGCGTGGCCAAAAAATGGTGCCCGCGGTGCGATTGGCCGTGTGTGACAAAAAAGAAAAAAAAGATGCCCACAGTGCGATTGACTGTATGTGGAGAAAGCAAAGAGATTCCTGCAGTGCGATTGGTTGTGTGTGGCAAAAAAAGCGTGCCTGTGGTGCGATTGGCGGTGTGAGGCAAAAAAACAAAAAAATGTGCCCGCAGTGCGATTGGCTGTGTGTGGCAAAAACAGAAAAAAAATGCCCGCAGTGCGATTGACTGTATGTGGAGAAAGCAAAGAGATTCCTGCAGTGCAATTGGTTGTGTGTGGCAAAAAAACGTGCCTGTGGTGCAATTGGGATTGTGAGGCAAAAATACAAGAAAACGTGCCCGCAGTGCGATTGGCCATGTGTGACAAAAAGAAAAAAAAAATGATGCCCACAGTGCGATTGACTGTATGTTGAAAAAGCAAAGAGATTCTTACAGTGCGATTAGTTGTGTGTGGCAAAAATGCGTGCCTGTGGTGTGATTGGCAGTGTGTGGCAAAAAAAAAAAAAAAATCCTGCCCGCAGTGCGATTGGCTGTGTGTGGCAAAAAACAAGAGATGCCCACAGTGTGATTGACTGTATGTGGAGAAAACAAAGCGATTGTCTGTGTGTGGCAAGAATGGGTGCCTGTGGTGCGATTGGCATTGTGAGGCAAAAAATAAAATAAAAGGTGCCCGCAGTGCGATTGGCTGCGTGGCCAAAAAATGGTGCCCGCAGTGCGGGTGGCCGTGTGTGACAAAAAAGAAAAAAAAATGCCCACAGTGCGATTGACTGTATGTGGAGAAAGCAAAGAGATTCCTGCAGTGCGATTGGTTGTGTGTGGCAAAAAAAAGCGTGCCTGTGGTGCGATTGGCGGTGTGAGGCAAAAAAACAAAAAAATGTGCCCGCAGTGCGATTGGCTGTGTGTGGCAAAAACAGAAAAAAAATGCCCGCAGTGCGATTGACTGTATGTGGAGAAAGCAAAGAGATTCCTGCAGTGCAATTGGTTGTGTGTGGCAAAAAAACGTGCCTGTGGTGCAATTGGGATTGTGAGGCAAAAATACAAGAAAACGTGCCCGCAGTGCGATTGGCCATGTGTGACAAAAAGAAAAAAAAAATGATGCCCACAGTGCGATTGACTGTATGTTGAAAAAGCAAAGAGATTCTTACAGTGCGATTAGTTGTGTGTGGCAAAAATGCGTGCCTGTGGTGTGATTGGCAGTATGTGGCAAAAAAAAATAAAAAAATCCTGCCCGCAGTGCGATTGGCTGTGTGTGGCAAAAAACAAAAGATGCCCACAGTGTGATTGACTGTATGTGGAGAAAAAGCGATTGGCTGTGTGTGGAAAGAATGGGTGCCTGTGGTGCGATTGGCATTGTGAGGCAAAAAAATAAATAAAAGGTGCCCGCAGTGCGATTGGCTGCGTGGCCCAAAAATGGAGCCCGCAGTGCCGGTGGCCGTGTGTGACAAAAAAGAAAAAAAAATGCCCACAATGCGATTGACTGTATGTAGAGAAAGCAAAGAGATTCTTACAGTGCGATTAGTTGTGTGTGGCAAAAATGCGTGCCTGTGGTGTGATTGGCAGTGTGTGGCAAAAAAAAATAAAAAATCCTGCCCGCAGTGCGATTGGCTGTGTGTGGCAAAAAACAAGAGATGCCCACAGTGTGATTGACTGTATGTGGAGAAAACAAAGCGATTGGCTGTGTGTGGCAAGAATGGGTGCCTGTGGTGCGATTGGCATTGTGAGGAAAAAATAAAAATAAAAGGTGCCCGCAGTGCGGGTGGCCGTGTGTGACAAAAAAGAAAAAAAAATGCCCACAATGCGATTGACTGTATGTAGAGAAAGCAAAGAGATTCCTGCAGTGCGATTGGTTGTGTGTGGCCAAAAAACAAAAAAAAAAAGATGCCCACAGTGCGATTGACTGTATGTGGAGAAAGCAAAGAGATTCCTGCAGTGCAATTGGCTGTGTGTGGCAAGAATGGGTGCCTGTGGTGCGATTGGCAGTGTGAGGCAAAAAAACAAGAAAATGTGCCCGGAGTGCGATTGGCTGCATGGCCAAAAATGGTGCCCATGGTGCGATTGCCTGTTTGTGACACAAAAGAAAAAAAAGATGCCCACAGTGCGATTGACTGTATGTGGAGAAAGCAAAGAGATTCCTGAAGTGCGATTGGTGTTGTGTGGCAAAAAAAGCGTGCCTGTGGTGCGATTGGCACTGTGAGGCAAAAAAAACAAAAAAACCTCCCCACAGTGCGATTGGCTGTGTGTGGAGAAAACAAAGATTCCTGCAGTGCAATTGGTTGTGTGTGGCAAGAATGAGTGCTTGTGGTGCGATTGGCAGTGTGAGGCAAAAAAGCAAAAAAATGTGCCCGCAGTGCGATTGGCTGTGTGTGGCAAAAAAAGTGTGCCTGTGGTGCGATTGGCATTGTGAGGCAAAAAAACAAAGAAAGGTGCCCGTAGTGCGATTGGCTGTGTGTGGCAAGAATGGGTGCCTGTCGTGCGATTGGCACTGTGAGGCAAAGAAACAAAGAAAGGTGCCCGTAGTGCCATTGGCTGTGTGTGGCAAAAAACAAACAATACGATGCCCACAGTGCGATTGACTGTATGTGGAGAAAACAAAGAGATTCCTGCAGTGCAATTGGTTGTGTGGCAAAAAAGGGTGCCTGTGCTGCGATTGGCAGTGTGAGGGAAAAAAAAAAAGATGCCCATAGTGCGATGGACTGTATGTGGAGAAAGCAAAGAGATTCTTGCAGTGCAATTCGTTGTGTGGCAAAAAAAAGGGTGCCTGTGGTGCGATTGGCATTGTGAGGCAAAAAAAAAAACGAAAACGTGCCCACAGTGCGATTGGCTGTGTGTGGCAAAAAACAAACAAAAAGATGCCCACAGTGCGATTGACTGTATGTGGAGAAAGCAAAGAGATTCCTGCAGTGTGATTGGTTGTGTGGCAAGAATGGGTGCCTGTGGTGCGATTGGCATTGTGAGGCAAAAAAACAAGAAAACGTGCCCGCAGTGCGATTGGCTGCGTGGCCAAAAAATGGTGCCCGCGGTGCGATTGGCCGTGTGTGACAAAAAAGAAAAAAAAGATGCCCACAGTGCGATTGACTGTATGTGGAGAAAGCAAAGAGATTCCTGCAGTGCAATTGGTTGTGTGTGGCAAAAAAACGTGCCTGTGGTGCAATTGGGATTGTGAGGCAAAAATACAAGAAAACGTGCCCGCAGTGCGATTGGCCATGTGTGACAAAAAGAAAAAAAAAATGATGCCCACAGTGCGATTGACTGTATGTTGAAAAAGCAAAGAGATTCTTACAGTGCGATTAGTTGTGTGTGGCAAAAATGCGTGCCTGTGGTGTGATTGGCAGTATGTGGCAAAAAAAAAAAAAAAAATCCTGCCCGCAGTGCGATTGGCTGTGTGTGGCAAAAAACAAAAGATGCCCACAGTGTGATTGACTGTATGTGGAGAAAAAGCGATTGGCTGTGTGTGGAAAGAATGGGTGCCTGTGGTGCGATTGGCATTGTGAGGCAAAAAAAAAAATAAAAGGTGCCCGCAGTGCGATTGGCTGCGTGGCCAAAAAATGGTGCCCGCAGTGCGGGTGGCCGTGTGTGACAAAAAAGAAAAAAAAATCCACACAATGCGATTGACTGTATGTAGAGAAAGCAAAGAGATTCTTACAGTGCGATTAGTTGTGTGTGGCAAAAATGCGTGCCTGTGGTGTGATTGGCAGTGTGTGGCAAAAAAACAAAAAAATGTGCCCGCAGTGCGATTGACTGTATGTGGAGAAAACAAAGAGATTCCTGAAGTGCAATTGGTTGTGTGGCAAAAAAAGGTGCCTGTGGTGCGATTGGCATTGTGAGGCAAAAAAACAAAAAAATGTGCCCGCAGTGCGATTGGCTGTGTGTGGAGAAAACAAAGATTCCTGCAATGCAATTGGTTGTGTGTGGCAAGAATGGGTGCTTGTGGTGCGATTGGCAGTGTGAGGCAAAAAAAACAAAAAAACCTCCCCACAGTGCGATTGGCTGTGTGTGGAGAAAACAAAGATTCCTGCAATGCAATTGGTTGTGTGTGGCAAGAATGGGTGCTTGTGGTGCGATTGGCAGTGTGAGGCAAAAAAGCAAAAAAATGTGCCCGCAGTGCGATTGGCTGTGTGTGGCAAAAAAAAGATGCCCACAGTGCGATTGACTGTATGTGGAGAAAGCTAAGAGATTCCTGCAGTGCGATTGGTTGTGTGTGGCAAAAAAAGTGTGCCTGTGGTGCGATTGGCATTGTGAGGCAAAAAAACAAAGAAAGGTGCCCGTAGTGCCATTGGCTGTGTGTGGCAAAAAACAAACAATACGATGCCCACAGTGCGATTGACTGTATGTGGAGAAAACAAAGAGATTCCTGCAGTGCAATCGGTTGTGTGGCAAAAAAGGGTGCCTGTGCTGCGATTGGCAGTGTGAGGGGAAAAAAAAAAGATGCCCATAGTGCGATGGACTGTATGTGGAGAAAGCAAAAAGATTCCTGCAGTGCAATTCGTTGTGTGGCAAAAAAAGTGTGCCTGTGGTGCGATTGGCATTGTGAGGCAAAAAAAAAAAGATGCCCATAGTGCGATGGACTGTATGTGGAGAAAGCAAAGAGATTCCTGCAGTGCAATTCGTTGTGTGGCAAAAAAAGTGTGCCTGTGGTGTGATTGGCATTGTGAGGCAAAAAAAAAAAAGAAAATGTGCCCACAGTGCGATTGGCTGTGTGTGGCAAAAAACAAACAAAAAGATGCCCACAGTGCGATTGACTGTATGTGGAGAAAGCAAAGAGATTCCTGCAGTTTGATTGGTTGTGTGGCAAGAATGGGTGCCTGTGGTGCGATTGGCATTGTGAGGCAAAAAAACAAGAAAACGTGCCCGCAGTGCGATTGGCTGCGTGGCCAAAAAATGGTGCCCGCGGTGCGATTGGCCGTGTGTGACAAAAAAGAAAAAAAAGATGCCCACAGTGCGATTGACTGTATGTGGAGAAAGCAAAGAGATTCCTGCAGTGCGATTGGTTGTGTGTGGCAAAAAAAGCGTGCCTGTGGTGCGATTGGCGGTGTGAGGCAAAAAAACAAAAAAATGTGCCCGCAGTGCGATTGGCTGTGTGTGGCAAAAACAGAAAAAAAATGCCCGCAGTGCGATTGACTGTATGTGGAGAAAGCAAAGAGATTCCTGCAGTGCAATTGGTTGTGTGTGGCAAAAAAACGTGCCTGTGGTGCAATTGGGATTGTGAGGCAAAAATACAAGAAAACGTGCCCGCAGTGCGATTGGCCATGTGTGACAAAAAGAAAAAAAAAATGATGCCCACAGTGCGATTGACTGTATGTTGAAAAAGCAAAGAGATTCTTACAGTGCGATTAGTTGTGTGTGGCAAAAATGCGTGCCTGTGGTGTGATTGGCAGTGTGTGGCAAAAAAAAAAAAAAAATCCTGCCCGCAGTGCGATTGGCTGTGTGTGGCAAAAAACAAGAGATGCCCACAGTGTGATTGACTGTATGTGGAGAAAACAAAGCGATTGTCTGTGTGTGGCAAGAATGGGTGCCTGTGGTGCGATTGGCATTGTGAGGCAAAAAATAAAATAAAAGGTGCCCGCAGTGCGATTGGCTGCGTGGCCAAAAAATGGTGCCCGCAGTGCGGGTGGCCGTGTGTGACAAAAAAGAAAAAAAAATGCCCACAGTGCGATTGACTGTATGTGGAGAAAGCAAAGAGATTCCTGCAGTGCGATTGGTTGTGTGTGGCAAAAAAAAGCGTGCCTGTGGTGCGATTGGCGGTGTGAGGCAAAAAAACAAAAAAATGTGCCCGCAGTGCGATTGGCTGTGTGTGGCAAAAACAGAAAAAAAATGCCCGCAGTGCGATTGACTGTATGTGGAGAAAGCAAAGAGATTCCTGCAGTGCAATTGGTTGTGTGTGGCAAAAAAACGTGCCTGTGGTGCAATTGGGATTGTGAGGCAAAAATACAAGAAAACGTGCCCGCAGTGCGATTGGCCATGTGTGACAAAAAGAAAAAAAAAATGATGCCCACAGTGCGATTGACTGTATGTTGAAAAAGCAAAGAGATTCTTACAGTGCGATTAGTTGTGTGTGGCAAAAATGCGTGCCTGTGGTGTGATTGGCAGTATGTGGCAAAAAAAAATAAAAAAATCCTGCCCGCAGTGCGATTGGCTGTGTGTGGCAAAAAACAAAAGATGCCCACAGTGTGATTGACTGTATGTGGAGAAAAAGCGATTGGCTGTGTGTGGAAAGAATGGGTGCCTGTGGTGCGATTGGCATTGTGAGGCAAAAAAATAAATAAAAGGTGCCCGCAGTGCGATTGGCTGCGTGGCCCAAAAATGGAGCCCGCAGTGCCGGTGGCCGTGTGTGACAAAAAAGAAAAAAAAATGCCCACAATGCGATTGACTGTATGTAGAGAAAGCAAAGAGATTCTTACAGTGCGATTAGTTGTGTGTGGCAAAAATGCGTGCCTGTGGTGTGATTGGCAGTGTGTGGCAAAAAAAAATAAAAAATCCTGCCCGCAGTGCGATTGGCTGTGTGTGGCAAAAAACAAGAGATGCCCACAGTGTGATTGACTGTATGTGGAGAAAACAAAGCGATTGGCTGTGTGTGGCAAGAATGGGTGCCTGTGGTGCGATTGGCATTGTGAGGAAAAAATAAAAATAAAAGGTGCCCGCAGTGCGGGTGGCCGTGTGTGACAAAAAAGAAAAAAAAATGCCCACAATGCGATTGACTGTATGTAGAGAAAGCAAAGAGATTCCTGCAGTGCGATTGGTTGTGTGTGGCCAAAAAACAAAAAAAAAAAGATGCCCACAGTGCGATTGACTGTATGTGGAGAAAGCAAAGAGATTCCTGCAGTGCAATTGGCTGTGTGTGGCAAGAATGGGTGCCTGTGGTGCGATTGGCAGTGTGAGGCAAAAAAACAAGAAAATGTGCCCGGAGTGCGATTGGCTGCATGGCCAAAAATGGTGCCCATGGTGCGATTGCCTGTTTGTGACACAAAAGAAAAAAAAGATGCCCACAGTGCGATTGACTGTATGTGGAGAAAGCAAAGAGATTCCTGAAGTGCGATTGGTGTTGTGTGGCAAAAAAAGCGTGCCTGTGGTGCGATTGGCACTGTGAGGCAAAAAAAACAAAAAAACCTCCCCACAGTGCGATTGGCTGTGTGTGGAGAAAACAAAGATTCCTGCAGTGCAATTGGTTGTGTGTGGCAAGAATGAGTGCTTGTGGTGCGATTGGCAGTGTGAGGCAAAAAAGCAAAAAAATGTGCCCGCAGTGCGATTGGCTGTGTGTGGCAAAAAAAGTGTGCCTGTGGTGCGATTGGCATTGTGAGGCAAAAAAACAAAGAAAGGTGCCCGTAGTGCGATTGGCTGTGTGTGGCAAGAATGGGTGCCTGTCGTGCGATTGGCACTGTGAGGCAAAGAAACAAAGAAAGGTGCCCGTAGTGCCATTGGCTGTGTGTGGCAAAAAACAAACAATACGATGCCCACAGTGCGATTGACTGTATGTGGAGAAAACAAAGAGATTCCTGCAGTGCAATTGGTTGTGTGGCAAAAAAGGGTGCCTGTGCTGCGATTGGCAGTGTGAGGGAAAAAAAAAAAGATGCCCATAGTGCGATGGACTGTATGTGGAGAAAGCAAAGAGATTCTTGCAGTGCAATTCGTTGTGTGGCAAAAAAAAGGGTGCCTGTGGTGCGATTGGCATTGTGAGGCAAAAAAAAAAACGAAAACGTGCCCACAGTGCGATTGGCTGTGTGTGGCAAAAAACAAACAAAAAGATGCCCACAGTGCGATTGACTGTATGTGGAGAAAGCAAAGAGATTCCTGCAGTGTGATTGGTTGTGTGGCAAGAATGGGTGCCTGTGGTGCGATTGGCATTGTGAGGCAAAAAAACAAGAAAACGTGCCCGCAGTGCGATTGGCTGCGTGGCCAAAAAATGGTGCCCGCGGTGCGATTGGCCGTGTGTGACAAAAAAGAAAAAAAAGATGCCCACAGTGCGATTGACTGTATGTGGAGAAAGCAAAGAGATTCCTGCAGTGCAATTGGTTGTGTGTGGCAAAAAAACGTGCCTGTGGTGCAATTGGGATTGTGAGGCAAAAATACAAGAAAACGTGCCCGCAGTGCGATTGGCCATGTGTGACAAAAAGAAAAAAAAAATGATGCCCACAGTGCGATTGACTGTATGTTGAAAAAGCAAAGAGATTCTTACAGTGCGATTAGTTGTGTGTGGCAAAAATGCGTGCCTGTGGTGTGATTGGCAGTATGTGGCAAAAAAAAAAAAAAAAATCCTGCCCGCAGTGCGATTGGCTGTGTGTGGCAAAAAACAAAAGATGCCCACAGTGTGATTGACTGTATGTGGAGAAAAAGCGATTGGCTGTGTGTGGAAAGAATGGGTGCCTGTGGTGCGATTGGCATTGTGAGGCAAAAAAAAAAATAAAAGGTGCCCGCAGTGCGATTGGCTGCGTGGCCAAAAAATGGTGCCCGCAGTGCGGGTGGCCGTGTGTGACAAAAAAGAAAAAAAAATCCACACAATGCGATTGACTGTATGTAGAGAAAGCAAAGAGATTCTTACAGTGCGATTAGTTGTGTGTGGCAAAAATGCGTGCCTGTGGTGTGATTGGCAGTGTGTGGCAAAAAAACAAAAAAATGTGCCCGCAGTGCGATTGACTGTATGTGGAGAAAACAAAGAGATTCCTGAAGTGCAATTGGTTGTGTGGCAAAAAAAGGTGCCTGTGGTGCGATTGGCATTGTGAGGCAAAAAAACAAAAAAATGTGCCCGCAGTGCGATTGGCTGTGTGTGGAGAAAACAAAGATTCCTGCAATGCAATTGGTTGTGTGTGGCAAGAATGGGTGCTTGTGGTGCGATTGCAGTGTGAGGCAAAAAAAACAAAAAAACCTCCCCACAGTGCGATTGGCTGTGTGTGGAGAAAACAAAGATTCCTGCAATGCAATTGGTTGTGTGTGGCAAGAATGGGTGCTTGTGGTGCGATTGGCAGTGTGAGGCAAAAAAGCAAAAAAATGTGCCCGCAGTGCGATTGGCTGTGTGTGGCAAAAAAAAGATGCCCACAGTGCGATTGACTGTATGTGGAGAAAGCTAAGAGATTCCTGCAGTGCGATTGGTTGTGTGTGGCAAAAAAAGTGTGCCTGTGGTGCGATTGGCATTGTGAGGCAAAAAAACAAAGAAAGGTGCCCGTAGTGCCATTGGCTGTGTGTGGCAAAAAACAAACAATACGATGCCCACAGTGCGATTGACTGTATGTGGAGAAAACAAAGAGATTCCTGCAGTGCAATCGGTTGTGTGGCAAAAAAGGGTGCCTGTGCTGCGATTGGCAGTGTGAGGGGAAAAAAAAAAGATGCCCATAGTGCGATGGACTGTATGTGGAGAAAGCAAAAAGATTCCTGCAGTGCAATTCGTTGTGTGGCAAAAAAAGTGTGCCTGTGGTGCGATTGGAAA
>NW_027101833.1:0-186769 GCF_035609145.1 Eleutherodactylus coqui
TCAAATATATTGCGGCTTATCACTTCTTTTGAGGGAGGTACAGTTATTCCAGATAGGGGAATGGGTAGGTTAAGATATTCCAGGGTGGGGAATGCTTATGGGCAAGGCATTATGCTTGATCGGAGGCGGATGAAGTGGCAAAAAAGGCTCGGCCTACACCATGACCATGCAACTCGTCAACCCAAAGTGAATATGAGCCACACAGGTTGGTTGAAATGGCGCAGCATGAATGATAGAACCTGGATCCAAGCATCTCAGGATGCATTGCAGCGAAAACGTTCAACAATGTTCAGCGTGACCAATGTTTCTATCTTGGAAAATGAAATTGCATGCTGTATGGAGTGTTTTTGATATATCTTGTCTCAGGATTTGCTTGCAGTCCTACCATATCCCACAAAATGCAGAAGTGCAGTCAATGCAGCTTTTTACCTAAAATGGTAAAAATTGGTCAAAGCCTCATGCGGTTTATTACCTGCCCCTGGAATAACATCAATGGCAATTATAAGAATAATGCTGATAATAATACAAATTTTGTATGTATGTTTTCAGCCCTACAAAACCATAACTATAGAAGTTTAAATTTATACGTAAAGCTAGATATTTGTAGAAATATCTATATTGATATATAGCTATCTATTTATATAGCTAGATATATATCTATGCAGTAACATACATTAGATAGATAGATAGATAGATAGATAGATAGATAGATAGACTGTATATAAGCCTGCAAGTCTTGCACTTGAAGCAGCTTTATGATGTCATTAAGGCTCGATGGTGACACGCGCACCCGGAACAAGGATCACAGGTTGTTAGCGGCCATTTTTCCATCAGTCTCCACTGGAGCTAGAAGTGAGCAGACAGATACTCCTATAGACGCTGCTGGAGCCAGATCATTTGTCTCTGTGATGGACAACGTTTGAAATTCGCCCTTAAGCGGGAGACGGCAGCCTACAACAGTCAAATTGATCGCTGCTTATCACTTCTTTTGTGGTAGGTACAGTTATTCCAGATAGGGGAATGGGTAGGTTAAGTTATTCCAGGGAGGGGAATGCTTATGGGCAAGGCATTATGCTTGATCGGAGGCGGATGAAGTGGCAAAAAAGGCTCGGCCTACACCATGACCATGCCAATCGTCAACCCAAAGTGAATATGAGCCACACAGGTTGGTTGAAATAGCGCAACATGAATGATGGAACCTGGATCCAAGCGTCCCAGGATGCATTGCAGTGAAAACGTTCAACAATGTTCAGCGTGACCAATGTTTCTATCTTGGAAATCGAAATTGCATGCTGTATGGAGTGTTTTTGACATATCTTGTCTCAGGATTTGCTTGCAGTCCTACCATATCCCACAAAATGCAGAAGTGCAGTCAATGCAGCTTTTTACCTAAAATGGTAAAAATTGGTCAAAGACTCATGCGGTTTATTACCTGCCCCTGGAATAACATCAATGGCAATTATAAGAATAATGCTGATAATAATACAAATTTTGTATGTATGTTTTCAGCCCTACAAAACCATAACTATACAAGTTTAAATTTATACGTAAAGCTAGATATTTGTAGAAATATCTATATTAATATATAACTATCTATTTATATAGCTAGATATATATCTATGCAGTAACATACATTAGATAGATAGATAGATAGATAGACTGTATATAAGCCTGCAAGTCTTGCACTTGAAGCAGCTTTATGATGTCATTAAGGCTCGATGGTGACACGCGCACCCGGAACAAGGACCACAGGTTGTTAGCGGCCATTTTTCCATCAGTCTCCACTGGAGCTAGAAGTGAGCAGACAGATACTCCTATAGACGCGGCTGGAGCCAGATCATTTGTCTCTGTGATGGACAACGTTTGAAATTCGCCCTTAAGCGGGAGACGGCAGCCTACAACAGTCAAATATATTGCGGCTTATCACTTCTTTTGAGGGAGGTACAGTTATTCCAGATAGGGGAATGGGTAGGTTAAGATATTCCAGGGTGGGGAATGCTTATGGGCAAGGCATTATGCTTGATCGGAGGCGGATGAAGTGGCAAAAAAGGCTCGGCCTACACCATGACCATGCAACTCGTCAACCCAAAGTGAATATGAGCCACACAGGTTGGTTGAAATGGCGCAGCATGAATGATAGAACCTGGATCCAAGCATCTCAGGATGCATTGCAGCGAAAACGTTCAACAATGTTCAGCGTGACCAATGTTTCTATCTTGGAAAATGAAATTGCATGCTGTATGGAGTGTTTTTGATATATCTTGTCTCAGGATTTGCTTGCAGTCCTACCATATCCCACAAAATGCAGAAGTGCAGTCAATGCAGCTTTTTACCTAAAATGGTAAAAATTGGTCAAAGCCTCATGCGGTTTATTACCTGCCCCTGGAATAACATCAATGGCAATTATAAGAATAATGCTGATAATAATACAAATTTTGTATGTATGTTTTCAGCCCTACAAAACCATAACTATAGAAGTTTAAATTTATACGTAAAGCTAGATATTTGTAGAAATATCTATATTGATATATAGCTATCTATTTATATAGCTAGATATATATCTATGCAGTAACATACATTAGATAGATAGATAGATAGATAGATAGATAGATAGATAGACTGTATATAAGCCTGCAAGTCTTGCACTTGAAGCAGCTTTATGATGTCATTAAGGCTCGATGGTGACACGCGCACCCGGAACAAGGATCACAGGTTGTTAGCGGCCATTTTTCCATCAGTCTCCACTGGAGCTAGAAGTGAGCAGACAGATACTCCTATAGACGCTGCTGGAGCCAGATCATTTGTCTCTGTGATGGACAACGTTTGAAATTCGCCCTTAAGCGGGAGACGGCAGCCTACAACAGTCAAATTGATCGCTGCTTATCACTTCTTTTGTGGTAGGTACAGTTATTCCAGATAGGGGAATGGGTAGGTTAAGTTATTCCAGGGAGGGGAATGCTTATGGGCAAGGCATTATGCTTGATCGGAGGCGGATGAAGTGGCAAAAAAGGCTCGGCCTACACCATGACCATGCCAATCGTCAACCCAAAGTGAATATGAGCCACACAGGTTGGTTGAAATAGCGCAACATGAATGATGGAACCTGGATCCAAGCGTCCCAGGATGCATTGCAGTGAAAACGTTCAACAATGTTCAGCGTGACCAATGTTTCTATCTTGGAAATCGAAATTGCATGCTGTATGGAGTGTTTTTGACATATCTTGTCTCAGGATTTGCTTGCAGTCCTACCATATCCCACAAAATGCAGAAGTGCAGTCAATGCAGCTTTTTACCTAAAATGGTAAAAATTGGTCAAAGACTCATGCGGTTTATTACCTGCCCCTGGAATAACATCAATGGCAATTATAAGAATAATGCTGATAATAATACAAATTTTGTATGTATGTTTTCAGCCCTACAAAACCATAACTATACAAGTTTAAATTTATACGTAAAGCTAGATATTTGTAGAAATATCTATATTAATATATAACTATCTATTTATATAGCTAGATATATATCTATGCAGTAACATACATTAGATAGATAGATAGATAGATAGACTGTATATAAGCCTGCAAGTCTTGCACTTGAAGCAGCTTTATGATGTCATTAAGGCTCGATGGTGACACGCGCACCCGGAACAAGGACCACAGGTTGTTAGCGGCCATTTTTCCATCAGTCTCCACTGGAGCTAGAAGTGAGCAGACAGATACTCCTATAGACGCGGCTGGAGCCAGATCATTTGTCTCTGTGATGGACAACGTTTGAAATTCGCCCTTAAGCGGGAGACGGCAGCCTACAACAGTCAAATATATTGCGGCTTATCACTTCTTTTGAGGGAGGTACAGTTATTCCAGATAGGGGAATGGGTAGGTTAAGATATTCCAGGGTGGGGAATGCTTATGGGCAAGGCATTATGCTTGATCGGAGGCGGATGAAGTGGCAAAAAAGGCTCGGCCTACACCATGACCATGCAACTCGTCAACCCAAAGTGAATATGAGCCACACAGGTTGGTTGAAATGGCGCAGCATGAATGATAGAACCTGGATCCAAGCATCTCAGGATGCATTGCAGCGAAAACGTTCAACAATGTTCAGCGTGACCAATGTTTCTATCTTGGAAAATGAAATTGCATGCTGTATGGAGTGTTTTTGATATATCTTGTCTCAGGATTTGCTTGCAGTCCTACCATATCCCACAAAATGCAGAAGTGCAGTCAATGCAGCTTTTTACCTAAAATGGTAAAAATTGGTCAAAGCCTCATGCGGTTTATTACCTGCCCCTGGAATAACATCAATGGCAATTATAAGAATAATGCTGATAATAATACAAATTTTGTATGTATGTTTTCAGCCCTACAAAACCATAACTATAGAAGTTTAAATTTATACGTAAAGCTAGATATTTGTAGAAATATCTATATTGATATATAGCTATCTATTTATATAGCTAGATATATATCTATGCAGTAACATACATTAGATAGATAGATAGATAGATAGATAGATAGATAGATAGACTGTATATAAGCCTGCAAGTCTTGCACTTGAAGCAGCTTTATGATGTCATTAAGGCTCGATGGTGACACGCGCACCCGGAACAAGGACCACAGGTTGTTAGCGGCCATTTTTCCATCAGTCTCCACTGGAGCTAGAAGTGAGCAGACAGATACTCCTATAGACGCGGCTGGAGCCAGATCATTTGTCTCTGTGATGGACAACGTTTGAAATTCGCCCTTAAGCGGGAGACGGCAGCCTACAACAGTCAAATATATTGCGGCTTATCACTTCTTTTGAGGGAGGTACAGTTATTCCAGATAGGGGAATGGGTAGGTTAAGATATTCCAGGGTGGGGAATGCTTATGGGCAAGGCATTATGCTTGATCGGAGGCGGATGAAGTGGCAAAAAAGGCTCGGCCTACACCATGACCATGCAACTCGTCAACCCAAAGTGAATATGAGCCACACAGGTTGGTTGAAATGGCGCAGCATGAATGATAGAACCTGGATCCAAGCATCTCAGGATGCATTGCAGCGAAAACGTTCAACAATGTTCAGCGTGACCAATGTTTCTATCTTGGAAAATGAAATTGCATGCTGTATGGAGTGTTTTTGATATATCTTGTCTCAGGATTTGCTTGCAGTCCTACCATATCCCACAAAATGCAGAAGTGCAGTCAATGCAGCTTTTTACCTAAAATGGTAAAAATTGGTCAAAGCCTCATGCGGTTTATTACCTGCCCCTGGAATAACATCAATGGCAATTATAAGAATAATGCTGATAATAATACAAATTTTGTATGTATGTTTTCAGCCCTACAAAACCATAACTATAGAAGTTTAAATTTATACGTAAAGCTAGATATTTGTAGAAATATCTATATTGATATATAGCTATCTATTTATATAGCTAGATATATATCTATGCAGTAACATACATTAGATAGATAGATAGATAGATAGATAGATAGATAGATAGATAGATAGATAGATAGATGGATAGATAGACTGTATATAAGCCTGCAAGTCTTGCACTTGAAGCAGCTTTATGATGTCATTAAGGCTCGATGGTGACACGCGCACCCGGAACAAGGATCACAGGTTGTTAGCGGCCATTTTTCCATCAGTCTCCACTGGAGCTAGAAGTGAGCAGACAGATACTCCTATAGACGCTGCTGGAGCCAGATCATTTGTCTCTGTGATGGACAACGTTTGAAATTCGCCCTTAAGCGGGAGACGGCAGCCTACAACAGTCAAATTGATCGCTGCTTATCACTTCTTTTGTGGTAGGTACAGTTATTCCAGATAGGGGAATGGGTAGGTTAAGTTATTCCAGGGAGGGGAATGCTTATGGGCAAGGCATTATGCTTGATCGGAGGCGGATGAAGTGGCAAAAAAGGCTCGGCCTACACCATGACCATGCAACTCGTCAACCCAAAGTGAATATGAGCCACACAGGTTGGTTGAAATGGCGCAGCATGAATGATAGAACCTGGATCCAAGCGTCCCAGGATGCATTGCAGCGAAAACGTTCAACAATGTTCAGCGTGACCAATGTTTCTATCTTGGAAAATGAAATTGCATGCTGTATGGAGTGTTTTTGACATATCTTGTCTCAGGATTTGCTTGCAGTCCTACCATATCCCACAAAATGCAGAAGTACAGTCAATGCAGCTTTTTACCTAAAATGGTAAAAATTGGTCAAAGACTCATGCGGTTTATTACCTGCCCCTGGAATAACATCAATGGCAATTATAAGAATAATGCTGATAATAATACAAATTTTGTATGTATGTTTTCAGCCCTACAAAACCATAACTATAGAAGTTTAAATTTATACGTAAAGCTAGATATTTGTAGAAATATCTATATTGATATATAGCTATCTATTTATATAGCTAGATATATATCTATGCAGTAACATACATTAGATAGATAGATAGATAGATAGATAGATAGATAGATAGACTGTATATAAGCCTGCAAGTCTTGCACTTGAAGCAGCTTTATGATGTCATTAAGGCTCGATGGTGACACGCGCACCCGGAACAAGGATCACAGGTTGTTAGCGGCCATTTTTCCATCAGTCTCCACTGGAGCTAGAAGTGAGCAGACAGATACTCCTATAGACGCTGCTGGAGCCAGATCATTTGTCTCTGTGATGGACAACGTTTGAAATTCGCCCTTAAGCGGGATACGGCAGCCTACAACAGTCAAATTGATCGCTGCTTATCACTTCTTTTGTGGTAGGTACAGTTATTCCAGATAGGGGAATGGGTAGGTTAAGTTATTCCAGGGAGGGGAATGCTTATGGGCAAGGCATTATGCTTGATCGGAGGCGGATGAAGTGGCAAAAAAGGCTCGGCCTACACCATGACCATGCCAATCGTCAACCCAAAGTGAATATGAGCCACACAGGTTGGTTGAAATAGCGCAACATGAATGATGGAACCTGGATCCAAGCGTCCCAGGATGCATTGCAGTGAAAACGTTCAACAATGTTCAGCGTGACCAATGTTTCTATCTTGGAAATCGAAATTGCATGCTGTATGGAGTGTTTTTGACATATCTTGTCTCAGGATTTGCTTGCAGTCCTACCATATCCCACAAAATGCAGAAGTGCAGTCAATGCAGCTTTTTACCTAAAATGGTAAAAATTGGTCAAAGACTCATGCGGTTTATTACCTGCCCCTGGAATAACATCAATGGCAATTATAAGAATAATGCTGATAATAATACAAATTTTGTATGTATGTTTTCAGCCCTACAAAACCATAACTATACAAGTTTAAATTTATACGTAAAGCTAGATATTTGTAGAAATATCTATATTAATATATAACTATCTATTTATATAGCTAGATATATATCTATGCAGTAACATACATTAGATAGATAGATAGATAGATAGACTGTATATAAGCCTGCAAGTCTTGCACTTGAAGCAGCTTTATGATGTCATTAAGGCTCGATGGTGACACGCGCACCCGGAACAAGGACCACAGGTTGTTAGCGGCCATTTTTCCATCAGTCTCCACTGGAGCTAGAAGTGAGCAGACAGATACTCCTATAGACGCGGCTGGAGCCAGATCATTTGTCTCTGTGATGGACAACGTTTGAAATTCGCCCTTAAGCGGGAGACGGCAGCCTACAACAGTCAAATATATTGCGGCTTATCACTTCTTTTGAGGGAGGTACAGTTATTCCAGATAGGGGAATGGGTAGGTTAAGATATTCCAGGGTGGGGAATGCTTATGGGCAAGGCATTATGCTTGATCGGAGGCGGATGAAGTGGCAAAAAAGGCTCGGCCTACACCATGACCATGCAACTCGTCAACCCAAAGTGAATATGAGCCACACAGGTTGGTTGAAATGGCGCAGCATGAATGATAGAACCTGGATCCAAGCATCTCAGGATGCATTGCAGCGAAAACGTTCAACAATGTTCAGCGTGACCAATGTTTCTATCTTGGAAAATGAAATTGCATGCTGTATGGAGTGTTTTTGATATATCTTGTCTCAGGATTTGCTTGCAGTCCTACCATATCCCACAAAATGCAGAAGTGCAGTCAATGCAGCTTTTTACCTAAAATGGTAAAAATTGGTCAAAGCCTCATGCGGTTTATTACCTGCCCCTGGAATAACATCAATGGCAATTATAAGAATAATGCTGATAATAATACAAATTTTGTATGTATGTTTTCAGCCCTACAAAACCATAACTATAGAAGTTTAAATTTATACGTAAAGCTAGATATTTGTAGAAATATCTATATTGATATATAGCTATCTATTTATATAGCTAGATATATATCTATGCAGTAACATACATTAGATAGATAGATAGATAGATAGATAGATAGATAGATAGACTGTATATAAGCCTGCAAGTCTTGCACTTGAAGCAGCTTTATGATGTCATTAAGGCTCGATGGTGACACGCGCACCCGGAACAAGGACCACAGGTTGTTAGCGGCCATTTTTCCATCAGTCTCCACTGGAGCTAGAAGTGAGCAGACAGATACTCCTATAGACGCGGCTGGAGCCAGATCATTTGTCTCTGTGATGGACAACGTTTGAAATTCGCCCTTAAGCGGGAGACGGCAGCCTACAACAGTCAAATATATTGCGGCTTATCACTTCTTTTGAGGGAGGTACAGTTATTCCAGATAGGGGAATGGGTAGGTTAAGATATTCCAGGGTGGGGAATGCTTATGGGCAAGGCATTATGCTTGATCGGAGGCGGATGAAGTGGCAAAAAAGGCTCGGCCTACACCATGACCATGCAACTCGTCAACCCAAAGTGAATATGAGCCACACAGGTTGGTTGAAATGGCGCAGCATGAATGATAGAACCTGGATCCAAGCATCTCAGGATGCATTGCAGCGAAAACGTTCAACAATGTTCAGCGTGACCAATGTTTCTATCTTGGAAAATGAAATTGCATGCTGTATGGAGTGTTTTTGATATATCTTGTCTCAGGATTTGCTTGCAGTCCTACCATATCCCACAAAATGCAGAAGTGCAGTCAATGCAGCTTTTTACCTAAAATGGTAAAAATTGGTCAAAGCCTCATGCGGTTTATTACCTGCCCCTGGAATAACATCAATGGCAATTATAAGAATAATGCTGATAATAATACAAATTTTGTATGTATGTTTTCAGCCCTACAAAACCATAACTATAGAAGTTTAAATTTATACGTAAAGCTAGATATTTGTAGAAATATCTATATTGATATATAGCTATCTATTTATATAGCTAGATATATATCTATGCAGTAACATACATTAGATAGATAGATAGATAGATAGACTGTATATAAGCCTGCAAGTCTTGCACTTGAAGCAGCTTTATGATGTCATTAAGGCTCGATGGTGACACGCGCACCCGGAACAAGGATCACAGGTTGTTAGCGGCCATTTTTCCATCAGTCTCCACTGGAGCTAGAAGTGAGCAGACAGATACTCCTATAGACGCTGCTGGAGCCAGATCATTTGTCTCTGTGATGGACAACGTTTGAAATTCGCCCTTAAGCGGGAGACGGCAGCCTACAACAGTCAAATTGATCGCTGCTTATCACTTCTTTTGTGGTAGGTACAGTTATTCCAGATAGGGGAATGGGTAGGTTAAGTTATTCCAGGGAGGGGAATGCTTATGGGCAAGGCATTATGCTTGATCGGAGGCGGATGAAGTGGCAAAAAAGGCTCGGCCTACACCATGACCATGCAACTCGTCAACCCAAAGTGAATATGAGCCACACAGGTTGGTTGAAATGGCGCAGCATGAATGATAGAACCTGGATCCAAGCGTCCCAGGATGCATTGCAGCGAAAACGTTCAACAATGTTCAGCGTGACCAATGTTTCTATCTTGGAAAATGAAATTGCATGCTGTATGGAGTGTTTTTGACATATCTTGTCTCAGGATTTGCTTGCAGTCCTACCATATCCCACAAAATGCAGAAGTACAGTCAATGCAGCTTTTTACCTAAAATGGTAAAAATTGGTCAAAGACTCATGCGGTTTATTACCTGCCCCTGGAATAACATCAATGGCAATTATAAGAATAATGCTGATAATAATACAAATTTTGTATGTATGTTTTCAGCCCTACAAAACCATAACTATAGAAGTTTAAATTTATACGTAAAGCTAGATATTTGTAGAAATATCTATATTGATATATAGCTATCTATTTATATAGCTAGATATATATCTATGCAGTAACATACATTAGATAGATAGATAGATAGATAGATAGATAGACTGTATATAAGCCTGCAAGTCTTGCACTTGAAGCAGCTTTATGATGTCATTAAGGCTCGATGGTGACACGCGCACCCGGAACAAGGACCACAGGTTGTTAGCGGCCATTTTTCCATCAGTCTCCACTGGAGCTAGAAGTGAGCAGACAGATACTCCTATAGACGCGGCTGGAGCCAGATCATTTGTCTCTGTGATGGACAACGTTTGAAATTCGCCCTTAAGCGGGAGACGGCAGCCTACAACAGTCAAATTGATCGCTGCTTATCACTTCTTTTGTGGTAGGTACAGTTATTCCAGATAGGGGAATGGGTAGGTTAAGTTATTCCAGGGAGGGGAATGCTTATGGGCAAGGCATTATGCTTGATCGGAGGCGGATGAAGTGGCAAAAAAGGCTCGGCCTACACCATGACCATGCAACTCGTCAACCCAAAGTGAATATGAGCCACACAGGTTGGTTGAAATGGCGCAGCATGAATGATAGAACCTGGATCCAAGCGTCCCAGGATGCATTGCAGCGAAAACGTTCAACAATGTTCAGCGTGACCAATGTTTCTATCTTGGAAATCGAAATTGCATGCTGTATGGAGTGTTTTTGACATATCTTGTCTCAGGATTTGCTTGCAGTCCTACCATATCCCACAAAATGCAGAAGTGCAGTCAATGCAGCTTTTTACCTAAAATGGTAAAAATTGGTCAAAGACTCATGCGGTTTATTACCTGCCCCTGGAATAACATCAATGGCAATTATAAGAATAATGCTGATAATAATACAAATTTTGTATGTATGTTTTCAGCCCTACAAAACCATAACTATACAAGTTTAAATTTATACGTAAAGCTAGATATTTGTAGAAATATCTATATTAATATATAACTATCTATTTATATAGCTAGATATATATCTATGCAGTAACATACATTAGATAGATAGATAGATAGATAGATAGATAGATAGACTGTATATAAGCCTGCAAGTCTTGCACTTGAAGCAGCTTTATGATGTCATTAAGGCTCGATGGTGACACGCGCACCCGGAACAAGGACCACAGGTTGTTAGCGGCCATTTTTCCATCAGTCTCCACTGGAGCTAGAAGTGAGCAGACAGATACTCCTATAGACGCGGCTGGAGCCAGATCATTTGTCTCTGTGATGGACAACGTTTGAAATTCGCCCTTAAGCGGGAGACGGCAGCCTACAACAGTCAAATATATTGCGGCTTATCACTTCTTTTGAGGGAGGTACAGTTATTCCAGATAGGGGAATGGGTAGGTTAAGATATTCCAGGGTGGGGAATGCTTATGGGCAAGGCATTATGCTTGATCGGAGGCGGATGAAGTGGCAAAAAAGGCTCGGCCTACACCATGACCATGCAACTCGTCAACCCAAAGTGAATATGAGCCACACAGGTTGGTTGAAATGGCGCAGCATGAATGATAGAACCTGGATCCAAGCATCTCAGGATGCATTGCAGCGAAAACGTTCAACAATGTTCAGCGTGACCAATGTTTCTATCTTGGAAAATGAAATTGCATGCTGTATGGAGTGTTTTTGATATATCTTGTCTCAGGATTTGCTTGCAGTCCTACCATATCCCACAAAATGCAGAAGTGCAGTCAATGCAGCTTTTTACCTAAAATGGTAAAAATTGGTCAAAGCCTCATGCGGTTTATTACCTGCCCCTGGAATAACATCAATGGCAATTATAAGAATAATGCTGATAATAATACAAATTTTGTATGTATGTTTTCAGCCCTACAAAACCATAACTATAGAAGTTTAAATTTATACGTAAAGCTAGATATTTGTAGAAATATCTATATTGATATATAGCTATCTATTTATATAGCTAGATATATATCTATGCAGTAACATACATTAGATAGATAGATAGATAGATAGATAGATAGATAGATAGATAGATAGATAGACTGTATATAAGCCTGCAAGTCTTGCACTTGAAGCAGCTTTATGATGTCATTAAGGCTCGATGGTGACACGCGCACCCGGAACAAGGACCACAGGTTGTTAGCGGCCATTTTTCCATCAGTCTCCACTGGAGCTAGAAGTGAGCAGACAGATACTCCTATAGACGCGGCTGGAGCCAGATCATTTGTCTCTGTGATGGACAACGTTTGAAATTCGCCCTTAAGCGGGAGACGGCAGCCTACAACAGTCAAATATATTGCGGCTTATCACTTCTTTTGAGGGAGGTACAGTTATTCCAGATAGGGGAATGGGTAGGTTAAGATATTCCAGGGTGGGGAATGCTTATGGGCAAGGCATTATGCTTGATCGGAGGCGGATGAAGTGGCAAAAAAGGCTCGGCCTACACCATGACCATGCAACTCGTCAACCCAAAGTGAATATGAGCCACACAGGTTGGTTGAAATGGCGCAGCATGAATGATAGAACCTGGATCCAAGCATCTCAGGATGCATTGCAGCGAAAACGTTCAACAATGTTCAGCGTGACCAATGTTTCTATCTTGGAAAATGAAATTGCATGCTGTATGGAGTGTTTTTGATATATCTTGTCTCAGGATTTGCTTGCAGTCCTACCATATCCCACAAAATGCAGAAGTGCAGTCAATGCAGCTTTTTACCTAAAATGGTAAAAATTGGTCAAAGCCTCATGCGGTTTATTACCTGCCCCTGGAATAACATCAATGGCAATTATAAGAATAATGCTGATAATAATACAAATTTTGTATGTATGTTTTCAGCCCTACAAAACCATAACTATAGAAGTTTAAATTTATACGTAAAGCTAGATATTTGTAGAAATATCTATATTGATATATAGCTATCTATTTATATAGCTAGATATATATCTATGCAGTAACATACATTAGATAGATAGATAGATAGATAGATAGATAGATAGATAGATAGATAGATAGATAGATAGATAGATAGATAGATGGATAGATAGACTGTATATAAGCCTGCAAGTCTTGCACTTGAAGCAGCTTTATGATGTCATTAAGGCTCGATGGTGACACGCGCACCCGGAACAAGGATCACAGGTTGTTAGCGGCCATTTTTCCATCAGTCTCCACTGGAGCTAGAAGTGAGCAGACAGATACTCCTATAGACGCTGCTGGAGCCAGATCATTTGTCTCTGTGATGGACAACGTTTGAAATTCGCCCTTAAGCGGGAGACGGCAGCCTACAACAGTCAAATTGATCGCTGCTTATCACTTCTTTTGTGGTAGGTACAGTTATTCCAGATAGGGGAATGGGTAGGTTAAGTTATTCCAGGGAGGGGAATGCTTATGGGCAAGGCATTATGCTTGATCGGAGGCGGATGAAGTGGCAAAAAAGGCTCGGCCTACACCATGACCATGCAACTCGTCAACCCAAAGTGAATATGAGCCACACAGGTTGGTTGAAATGGCGCAGCATGAATGATAGAACCTGGATCCAAGCGTCCCAGGATGCATTGCAGCGAAAACGTTCAACAATGTTCAGCGTGACCAATGTTTCTATCTTGGAAAATGAAATTGCATGCTGTATGGAGTGTTTTTGACATATCTTGTCTCAGGATTTGCTTGCAGTCCTACCATATCCCACAAAATGCAGAAGTACAGTCAATGCAGCTTTTTACCTAAAATGGTAAAAATTGGTCAAAGACTCATGCGGTATATTACCTGCCCCTGGAATAACATCAATGGCAATTATAAGAATAATGCTGATAATAATACAAATTTTGTATGTATGTTTTCAGCCCTACAAAACCATAACTATAGAAGTTTAAATTTATACGTAAAGCTAGATATTTGTAGAAATATCTATATTGATATATAGCTATCTATTTATATAGCTAGATATATATCTATGCAGTAACATACATTAGATAGATAGATAGATAGATAGATAGATAGATAGATAGATAGATAGATAGATAGACTGTATATAAGCCTGCAAGTCTTGCACTTGAAGCAGCTTTATGATGTCATTAAGGCTCGATGGTGACACGCGCACCCGGAACAAGGATCACAGGTTGTTAGCGGCCATTTTTCCATCAGTCTCCACTGGAGCTAGAAGTGAGCAGACAGATACTCCTATAGACGCTGCTGGAGCCAGATCATTTGTCTCTGTGATGGACAACGTTTGAAATTCGCCCTTAAGCGGGATACGGCAGCCTACAACAGTCAAATTGATCGCTGCTTATCACTTCTTTTGTGGTAGGTACAGTTATTCCAGATAGGGGAATGGGTAGGTTAAGTTATTCCAGGGAGGGGAATGCTTATGGGCAAGGCATTATGCTTGATCGGAGGCGGATGAAGTGGCAAAAAAGGCTCGGCCTACACCATGACCATGCCAATCGTCAACCCAAAGTGAATATGAGCCACACAGGTTGGTTGAAATAGCGCAACATGAATGATGGAACCTGGATCCAAGCGTCCCAGGATGCATTGCAGTGAAAACGTTCAACAATGTTCAGCGTGACCAATGTTTCTATCTTGGAAATCGAAATTGCATGCTGTATGGAGTGTTTTTGACATATCTTGTCTCAGGATTTGCTTGCAGTCCTACCATATCCCACAAAATGCAGAAGTGCAGTCAATGCAGCTTTTTACCTAAAATGGTAAAAATTGGTCAAAGACTCATGCGGTTTATTACCTGCCCCTGGAATAACATCAATGGCAATTATAAGAATAATGCTGATAATAATACAAATTTTGTATGTATGTTTTCAGCCCTACAAAACCATAACTATACAAGTTTAAATTTATACGTAAAGCTAGATATTTGTAGAAATATCTATATTAATATATAACTATCTATTTATATAGCTAGATATATATCTATGCAGTAACATACATTAGATAGATAGATAGATAGATAGATAGACTGTATATAAGCCTGCAAGTCTTGCACTTGAAGCAGCTTTATGATGTCATTAAGGCTCGATGGTGACACGCGCACCCGGAACAAGGACCACAGGTTGTTAGCGGCCATTTTTCCATCAGTCTCCACTGGAGCTAGAAGTGAGCAGACAGATACTCCTATAGACGCGGCTGGAGCCAGATCATTTGTCTCTGTGATGGACAACGTTTGAAATTCGCCCTTAAGCGGGAGACGGCAGCCTACAACAGTCAAATATATTGCGGCTTATCACTTCTTTTGAGGGAGGTACAGTTATTCCAGATAGGGGAATGGCAAGGTTAAGATATTCCAGGGTGGGGAATGCTTATGGGCAAGGCATTATGCTTGATCGGAGGCGGATGAAGTGGCAAAAAAGGCTCGGCCTACACCATGACCATGCAACTCGTCAACCCAAAGTGAATATGAGCCACACAGGTTGGTTGAAATGGCGCAGCATGAATGATAGAACCTGGATCCAAGCATCTCAGGATGCATTGCAGCGAAAACGTTCAACAATGTTCAGCGTGACCAATGTTTCTATCTTGGAAAATGAAATTGCATGCTGTATGGAGTGTTTTTGATATATCTTGTCTCAGGATTTGCTTGCAGTCCTACCATATCCCACAAAATGCAGAAGTGCAGTCAATGCAGCTTTTTACCTAAAATGGTAAAAATTGGTCAAAGCCTCATGCGGTTTATTACCTGCCCCTGGAATAACATCAATGGCAATTATAAGAATAATGCTGATAATAATACAAATTTTGTATGTATGTTTTCAGCCCTACAAAACCATAACTATAGAAGTTTAAATTTATACGTAAAGCTAGATATTTGTAGAAATATCTATATTGATATATAGCTATCTATTTATATAGCTAGATATATATCTATGCAGTAACATACATTAGATAGATAGATAGATAGATAGATGGATAGATAGACTGTATATAAGCCTTCAAGTCTTGCACTTGAAGCAGCTTTATGATGTCATTAAGGCTCGATGGTGACACGCGCACCCGGAACAAGGATCACAGGTTGTTAGCGGCCATTTTTCCATCAGTCTCCACTGGAGCTAGAAGTGAGCAGACAGATACTCCTATAGACGCTGCTGGAGCCAGATCATTTGTCTCTGTGATGGACAACGTTTGAAATTCGCCCTTAAGCGGGAGACGGCAGCCTACAACAGTCAAATTGATCGCTGCTTATCACTTCTTTTGTGGTAGGTACAGTTATTCCAGATAGGGGAATGGGTAGGTTAAGTTATTCCAGGGAGGGGAATGCTTATGGGCAAGGCATTATGCTTGATCGGAGGCGGATGAAGTGGCAAAAAAGGCTCGGCCTACACCATGACCATGCAACTCGTCAACCCAAAGTGAATATGAGCCACACAGGTTGGTTGAAATGGCGCAGCATGAATGATAGAACCTGGATCCAAGCGTCCCAGGATGCATTGCAGCGAAAACGTTCAACAATGTTCAGCGTGACCAATGTTTCTATCTTGGAAAATGAAATTGCATGCTGTATGGAGTGTTTTTGACATATCTTGTCTCAGGATTTGCTTGCAGTCCTACCATATCCCACAAAATGCAGAAGTACAGTCAATGCAGCTTTTTACCTAAAATGGTAAAAATTGGTCAAAGACTCATGCGGTTTATTACCTGCCCCTGGAATAACATCAATGGCAATTATAAGAATAATGCTGATAATAATACAAATTTTGTATGTATGTTTTCAGCCCTACAAAACCATAACTATAGAAGTTTAAATTTATACGTAAAGCTAGATATTTGTAGAAATATCTATATTGATATATAGCTATCTATTTATATAGCTAGATATATATCTATGCAGTAACATACATTAGATAGATAGATAGATAGATAGATAGATAGATAGATAGACTGTATATAAGCCTGCAAGTCTTGCACTTGAAGCAGCTTTATGATGTCATTAAGGCTCGATGGTGACACGCGCACCCGGAACAAGGATCACAGGTTGTTAGCGGCCATTTTTCCATCAGTCTCCACTGGAGCTAGAAGTGAGCAGACAGATACTCCTATAGACGCTGCTGGAGCCAGATCATTTGTCTCTGTGATGGACAACGTTTGAAATTCGCCCTTAAGCGGGAGACGGCAGCCTACAACAGTCAAATTGATCGCTGCTTATCACTTCTTTTGTGGTAGGTACAGTTATTCCAGATAGGGGAATGGGTAGGTTAAGTTATTCCAGGGAGGGGAATGCTTATGGGCAAGGCATTATGCTTGATCGGAGGCGGATGAAGTGGCAAAAAAGGCTCGGCCTACACCATGACCATGCAACTCGTCAACCCAAAGTGAATATGAGCCACACAGGTTGGTTGAAATGGCGCAGCATGAATGATAGAACCTGGATCCAAGCGTCCCAGGATGCATTGCAGCGAAAACGTTCAACAATGTTCAGCGTGACCAATGTTTCTATCTTGGAAAATGAAATTGCATGCTGTATGGAGTGTTTTTGACATATCTTGTCTCAGGATTTGCTTGCAGTCCTACCATATTCCACAAAATGCAGAAGTACAGTCAATGCAGCTTTTTACCTAAAATGGTAAAAATTGGTCAAAGACTCATGCGGTTTATTACCTGCCCCTGGAATAACATCAATGGCAATTATAAGAATAATGCTGATAATAATACAAATTTTGTATGTATGTTTTCAGCCCTACAAAACCATAACTATAGAAGTTTAAATTTATACGTAAAGCTAGATATTTGTAGAAATATCTATATTGATATATAGCTATCTATTTATATAGCTAGATATATATCTATGCAGTAACATACATTAGATAGATAGATAGATAGATAGATAGATAGATAGATAGACTGTATATAAGCCTGCAAGTCTTGCACTTGAAGCAGCTTTATGATGTCATTAAGGCTCGATGGTGACACGCGCACCCGGAACAAGGATCACAGGTTGTTAGCGGCCATTTTTCCATCAGTCTCCACTGGAGCTAGAAGTGAGCAGACAGATACTCCTATAGACGCTGCTGGAGCCAGATCATTTGTCTCTGTGATGGACAACGTTTGAAATTCGCCCTTAAGCGGGATACGGCAGCCTACAACAGTCAAATTGATCGCTGCTTATCACTTCTTTTGTGGTAGGTACAGTTATTCCAGATAGGGGAATGGGTAGGTTAAGTTATTCCAGGGAGGGGAATGCTTATGGGCAAGGCATTATGCTTGATCGGAGGCGGATGAAGTGGCAAAAAAGGCTCGGCCTACACCATGACCATGCCAATCGTCAACCCAAAGTGAATATGAGCCACACAGGTTGGTTGAAATAGCGCAACATGAATGATGGAACCTGGATCCAAGCGTCCCAGGATGCATTGCAGCGAAAACGTTCAACAATGTTCAGCGTGACCAATGTTTCTATCTTGGAAAATGAAATTGCATGCTGTATGGAGTGTTTTTGATATATCTTGTCTCAGGATTTGCTTGCAGTCCTACCATATCCCACAAAATGCAGAAGTGCAGTCAATGCAGCTTTTTACCTAAAATGGTAAAAATTGGTCAAAGCCTCATGCGGTTTATTACCTGTCCCTGGAATAACATCAATGGCAATTATAAGAGTAATGCTGATAATAATACAAATTTTGTATGTATGTTTTCAGCCCTACAAAACCATAACTATAGAAGTTTAAATTTATACGTAAAGCTAGATATTTGTAGAAATATCTATATTGATATATAGCTATCTATTTATATAGCTAGATATATATCTATGCAGTAACATACATTAGATAGATAGATAGATAGATAGACTGTATATAAGCCTGCAAGTCTTGCACTTGAAGCAGCTTTATGATGTCATTAAGGCTCGATGGTGACACGCGCACCCGGAACAAGGATCACAGGTTGTTAGCGGCCATTTTTCCATCAGTCTCCACTGGAGCTAGAAGTGAGCAGACAGATACTCCTATAGACGCTGCTGGAGCCAGATCATTTGTCTCTGTGATGGACAACGTTTGAAATTCGCCCTTAAGCGGGAGACGGCAGCCTACAACAGTCAAATTGATCGCTGCTTATCACTTCTTTTGTGGTAGGTACAGTTATTCCAGATAGGGGAATGGGTAGGTTAAGTTATTCCAGGGAGGGGAATGCTTATGGGCAAGGCATTATGCTTGATCGGAGGCGGATGAAGTGGCAAAAAAGGCTCGGCCTACACCATGACCATGCAACTCGTCAACCCAAAGTGAATATGAGCCACACAGGTTGGTTGAAATGGCGCAGCATGAATGATAGAACCTGGATCCAAGCGTCCCAGGATGCATTGCAGCGAAAACGTTCAACAATGTTCAGCGTGACCAATGTTTCTATCTTGGAAAATGAAATTGCATGCTGTATGGAGTGTTTTTGACATATCTTGTCTCAGGATTTGCTTGCAGTCCTACCATATCCCACAAAATGCAGAAGTACAGTCAATGCAGCTTTTTACCTAAAATGGTAAAAATTGGTCAAAGACTCATGCGGTTTATTACCTGCCCCTGGAATAACATCAATGGCAATTATAAGAATAATGCTGATAATAATACAAATTTTGTATGTATGTTTTCAGCCCTACAAAACCATAACTATAGAAGTTTAAATTTATACGTAAAGCTAGATATTTGTAGAAATATCTATATTGATATATAGCTATCTATTTATATAGCTAGATATATATCTATGCAGTAACATACATTAGATAGATAGATAGATAGATAGATAGATAGATAGATAGATAGATAGATAGATAGACTGTATATAAGCCTGCAAGTCTTGCACTTGAAGCAGCTTTATGATGTCATTAAGGCTCGATGGTGACACGCGCACCCGGAACAAGGATCACAGGTTGTTAGCGGCCATTTTTCCATCAGTCTCCACTGGAGCTAGAAGTGAGCAGACAGATACTCCTATAGACGCTGCTGGAGCCAGATCATTTGTCTCTGTGATGGACAACGTTTGAAATTCGCCCTTAAGCGGGATACGGCAGCCTACAACAGTCAAATTGATCGCTGCTTATCACTTCTTTTGTGGTAGGTACAGTTATTCCAGATAGGGGAATGGGTAGGTTAAGTTATTCCAGGGAGGGGAATGCTTATGGGCAAGGCATTATGCTTGATCGGAGGCGGATGAAGTGGCAAAAAAGGCTCGGCCTACACCATGACCATGCCAATCGTCAACCCAAAGTGAATATGAGCCACACAGGTTGGTTGAAATAGCGCAACATGAATGATGGAACCTGGATCCAAGCGTCCCAGGATGCATTGCAGTGAAAACGTTCAACAATGTTCAGCGTGACCAATGTTTCTATCTTGGAAATCGAAATTGCATGCTGTATGGAGTGTTTTTGACATATCTTGTCTCAGGATTTGCTTGCAGTCCTACCATATCCCACAAAATGCAGAAGTGCAGTCAATGCAGCTTTTTACCTAAAATGGTAAAAATTGGTCAAAGACTCATGCGGTTTATTACCTGCCCCTGGAATAACATCAATGGCAATTATAAGAATAATGCTGATAATAATACAAATTTTGTATGTATGTTTTCAGCCCTACAAAACCATAACTATACAAGTTTAAATTTATACGTAAAGCTAGATATTTGTAGAAATATCTATATTAATATATAACTATCTATTTATATAGCTAGATATATATCTATGCAGTAACATACATTAGATAGATAGATAGATAGATAGACTGTATATAAGCCTGCAAGTCTTGCACTTGAAGCAGCTTTATGATGTCATTAAGGCTCGATGGTGACACGCGCACCCGGAACAAGGATCACAGGTTGTTAGCGGCCATTTTTCCATCAGTCTCCACTGGAGCTAGAAGTGAGCAGACAGATACTCCTATAGACGCTGCTGGAGCCAGATCATTTGTCTCTGTGATGGACAACGTTTGAAATTCGCCCTTAAGCGGGAGACGGCAGCCTACAACAGTCAAATTGATCGCTGCTTATCACTTCTTTTGTGGTAGGTACAGTTATTCCAGATAGGGGAATGGGTAGGTTAAGTTATTCCAGGGAGGGGAATGCTTATGGGCAAGGCATTATGCTTGATCGGAGGCGGATGAAGTGGCAAAAAAGGCTCGGCCTACACCATGACCATGCAACTCGTCAACCCAAAGTGAATATGAGCCACACAGGTTGGTTGAAATGGCGCAGCATGAATGATAGAACCTGGATCCAAGCGTCCCAGGATGCATTGCAGCGAAAACGTTCAACAATGTTCAGCGTGACCAATGTTTCTATCTTGGAAAATGAAATTGCATGCTGTATGGAGTGTTTTTGACATATCTTGTCTCAGGATTTGCTTGCAGTCCTACCATATCCCACAAAATGCAGAAGTACAGTCAATGCAGCTTTTTACCTAAAATGGTAAAAATTGGTCAAAGACTCATGCGGTTTATTACCTGCCCCTGGAATAACATCAATGGCAATTATAAGAATAATGCTGATAATAATACAAATTTTGTATGTATGTTTTCAGCCCTACAAAACCATAACTATAGAAGTTTAAATTTATACGTAAAGCTAGATATTTGTAGAAATATCTATATTGATATATAGCTATCTATTTATATAGCTAGATATATATCTATGCAGTAACATACATTAGATAGATAGATAGATAGATAGATAGATAGATAGATAGACTGTATATAAGCCTGCAAGTCTTGCACTTGAAGCAGCTTTATGATGTCATTAAGGCTCGATGGTGACACGCGCACCCGGAACAAGGATCACAGGTTGTTAGCGGCCATTTTTCCATCAGTCTCCACTGGAGCTAGAAGTGAGCAGACAGATACTCCTATAGACGCTGCTGGAGCCAGATCATTTGTCTCTGTGATGGACAACGTTTGAAATTCGCCCTTAAGCGGGAGACGGCAGCCTACAACAGTCAAATTGATCGCTGCTTATCACTTCTTTTGTGGTAGGTACAGTTATTCCAGATAGGGGAATGGGTAGGTTAAGTTATTCCAGGGAGGGGAATGCTTATGGGCAAGGCATTATGCTTGATCGGAGGCGGATGAAGTGGCAAAAAAGGCTCGGCCTACACCATGACCATGCAACTCGTCAACCCAAAGTGAATATGAGCCACACAGGTTGGTTGAAATGGCGCAGCATGAATGATAGAACCTGGATCCAAGCGTCCCAGGATGCATTGCAGCGAAAACGTTCAACAATGTTCAGCGTGACCAATGTTTCTATCTTGGAAAATGAAATTGCATGCTGTATGGAGTGTTTTTGACATATCTTGTCTCAGGATTTGCTTGCAGTCCTACCATATTCCACAAAATGCAGAAGTACAGTCAATGCAGCTTTTTACCTAAAATGGTAAAAATTGGTCAAAGACTCATGCGGTTTATTACCTGCCCCTGGAATAACATCAATGGCAATTATAAGAATAATGCTGATAATAATACAAATTTTGTATGTATGTTTTCAGCCCTACAAAACCATAACTATAGAAGTTTAAATTTATACGTAAAGCTAGATATTTGTAGAAATATCTATATTGATATATAGCTATCTATTTATATAGCTAGATATATATCTATGCAGTAACATACATTAGATAGATAGATAGATAGATAGATAGATAGATAGATAGACTGTATATAAGCCTGCAAGTCTTGCACTTGAAGCAGCTTTATGATGTCATTAAGGCTCGATGGTGACACGCGCACCCGGAACAAGGATCACAGGTTGTTAGCGGCCATTTTTCCATCAGTCTCCACTGGAGCTAGAAGTGAGCAGACAGATACTCCTATAGACGCTGCTGGAGCCAGATCATTTGTCTCTGTGATGGACAACGTTTGAAATTCGCCCTTAAGCGGGATACGGCAGCCTACAACAGTCAAATTGATCGCTGCTTATCACTTCTTTTGTGGTAGGTACAGTTATTCCAGATAGGGGAATGGGTAGGTTAAGTTATTCCAGGGAGGGGAATGCTTATGGGCAAGGCATTATGCTTGATCGGAGGCGGATGAAGTGGCAAAAAAGGCTCGGCCTACACCATGACCATGCCAATCGTCAACCCAAAGTGAATATGAGCCACACAGGTTGGTTGAAATAGCGCAACATGAATGATGGAACCTGGATCCAAGCGTCCCAGGATGCATTGCAGCGAAAACGTTCAACAATGTTCAGCGTGACCAATGTTTCTATCTTGGAAAATGAAATTGCATGCTGTATGGAGTGTTTTTGATATATCTTGTCTCAGGATTTGCTTGCAGTCCTACCATATCCCACAAAATGCAGAAGTGCAGTCAATGCAGCTTTTTACCTAAAATGGTAAAAATTGGTCAAAGCCTCATGCGGTTTATTACCTGTCCCTGGAATAACATCAATGGCAATTATAAGAGTAATGCTGATAATAATACAAATTTTGTATGTATGTTTTCAGCCCTACAAAACCATAACTATAGAAGTTTAAATTTATACGTAAAGCTAGATATTTGTAGAAATATCTATATTGATATATAGCTATCTATTTATATAGCTAGATATATATCTATGCAGTAACATACATTAGATAGATAGATAGATAGATAGACTGTATATAAGCCTGCAAGTCTTGCACTTGAAGCAGCTTTATGATGTCATTAAGGCTCGATGGTGACACGCGCACCCGGAACAAGGATCACAGGTTGTTAGCGGCCATTTTTCCATCAGTCTCCACTGGAGCTAGAAGTGAGCAGACAGATACTCCTATAGACGCTGCTGGAGCCAGATCATTTGTCTCTGTGATGGACAACGTTTGAAATTCGCCCTTAAGCGGGAGACGGCAGCCTACAACAGTCAAATTGATCGCTGCTTATCACTTCTTTTGTGGTAGGTACAGTTATTCCAGATAGGGGAATGGGTAGGTTAAGTTATTCCAGGGAGGGGAATGCTTATGGGCAAGGCATTATGCTTGATCGGAGGCGGATGAAGTGGCAAAAAAGGCTCGGCCTACACCATGACCATGCAACTCGTCAACCCAAAGTGAATATGAGCCACACAGGTTGGTTGAAATGGCGCAGCATGAATGATAGAACCTGGATCCAAGCGTCCCAGGATGCATTGCAGCGAAAACGTTCAACAATGTTCAGCGTGACCAATGTTTCTATCTTGGAAAATGAAATTGCATGCTGTATGGAGTGTTTTTGACATATCTTGTCTCAGGATTTGCTTGCAGTCCTACCATATCCCACAAAATGCAGAAGTACAGTCAATGCAGCTTTTTACCTAAAATGGTAAAAATTGGTCAAAGACTCATGCGGTTTATTACCTGCCCCTGGAATAACATCAATGGCAATTATAAGAATAATGCTGATAATAATACAAATTTTGTATGTATGTTTTCAGCCCTACAAAACCATAACTATAGAAGTTTAAATTTATACGTAAAGCTAGATATTTGTAGAAATATCTATATTGATATATAGCTATCTATTTATATAGCTAGATATATATCTATGCAGTAACATACATTAGATAGATAGATAGATAGATAGATAGATAGATAGATAGATAGATAGATAGACTGTATATAAGCCTGCAAGTCTTGCACTTGAAGCAGCTTTATGATGTCATTAAGGCTCGATGGTGACACGCGCACCCGGAACAAGGATCACAGGTTGTTAGCGGCCATTTTTCCATCAGTCTCCACTGGAGCTAGAAGTGAGCAGACAGATACTCCTATAGACGCTGCTGGAGCCAGATCATTTGTCTCTGTGATGGACAACGTTTGAAATTCGCCCTTAAGCGGGATACGGCAGCCTACAACAGTCAAATTGATCGCTGCTTATCACTTCTTTTGTGGTAGGTACAGTTATTCCAGATAGGGGAATGGGTAGGTTAAGTTATTCCAGGGAGGGGAATGCTTATGGGCAAGGCATTATGCTTGATCGGAGGCGGATGAAGTGGCAAAAAAGGCTCGGCCTACACCATGACCATGCCAATCGTCAACCCAAAGTGAATATGAGCCACACAGGTTGGTTGAAATAGCGCAACATGAATGATGGAACCTGGATCCAAGCGTCCCAGGATGCATTGCAGTGAAAACGTTCAACAATGTTCAGCGTGACCAATGTTTCTATCTTGGAAATCGAAATTGCATGCTGTATGGAGTGTTTTTGACATATCTTGTCTCAGGATTTGCTTGCAGTCCTACCATATCCCACAAAATGCAGAAGTGCAGTCAATGCAGCTTTTTACCTAAAATGGTAAAAATTGGTCAAAGACTCATGCGGTTTATTACCTGCCCCTGGAATAACATCAATGGCAATTATAAGAATAATGCTGATAATAATACAAATTTTGTATGTATGTTTTCAGCCCTACAAAACCATAACTATACAAGTTTAAATTTATACGTAAAGCTAGATATTTGTAGAAATATCTATATTAATATATAACTATCTATTTATATAGCTAGATATATATCTATGCAGTAACATACATTAGATAGATAGATAGATAGATAGACTGTATATAAGCCTGCAAGTCTTGCACTTGAAGCAGCTTTATGATGTCATTAAGGCTCGATGGTGACACGCGCACCCGGAACAAGGACCACAGGTTGTTAGCGGCCATTTTTCCATCAGTCTCCACTGGAGCTAGAAGTGAGCAGACAGATACTCCTATAGACGCGGCTGGAGCCAGATCATTTGTCTCTGTGATGGACAACGTTTGAAATTCGCCCTTAAGCGGGAGACGGCAGCCTACAACAGTCAAATATATTGCGGCTTATCACTTCTTTTGAGGGAGGTACAGTTATTCCAGATAGGGGAATGGGTAGGTTAAGATATTCCAGGGTGGGAAATGCTTATGGGCAAGGCATTATGCTTGATCGGAGGCGGATGAAGTGGCAAAAAAGGCTCGGCCTACACCATGACCATGCAACTCGTCAACCCAAAGTGAATATGAGCCACACAGGTTGGTTGAAATGGCGCAGCATGAATGATAGAACCTGGATCCAAGCATCTCAGGATGCATTGCAGCGAAAACGTTCAACAATGTTCAGCGTGACCAATGTTTCTATCTTGGAAAATGAAATTGCATGCTGTATGGAGTGTTTTTGATATATCTTGTCTCAGGATTTGCTTGCAGTCCTACCATATCCCACAAAATGCAGAAGTGCAGTCAATGCAGCTTTTTACCTAAAATGGTAAAAATTGGTCAAAGCCTCATGCGGTTTATTACCTGCCCCTGGAATAACATCAATGGCAATTATAAGAATAATGCTGATAATAATACAAATTTTGTATGTATGTTTTCAGCCCTACAAAACCATAACTATAGAAGTTTAAATTTATACGTAAAGCTAGATATTTGTAGAAATATCTATATTGATATATAGCTATCTATTTATATAGCTAGATATATATCTATGCAGTAACATACATTAGATAGATAGATAGATAGATAGACTGTATATAAGCCTGCAAGTCTTGCACTTGAAGCAGCTTTATGATGTCATTAAGGCTCGATGGTGACACGCGCACCCGGAACAAGGATCACAGGTTGTTAGCGGCCATTTTTCCATCAGTCTCCACTGGAGCTAGAAGTGAGCAGACAGATACTCCTATAGACGCTGCTGGAGCCAGATCATTTGTCTCTGTGATGGACAACGTTTGAAATTCGCCCTTAAGCGGGAGACGGCAGCCTACAACAGTCAAATTGATCGCTGCTTATCACTTCTTTTGTGGTAGGTACAGTTATTCCAGATAGGGGAATGGGTAGGTTAAGTTATTCCAGGGAGGGGAATGCTTATGGGCAAGGCATTATGCTTGATCGGAGGCGGATGAAGTGGCAAAAAAGGCTCGGCCTACACCATGACCATGCAACTCGTCAACCCAAAGTGAATATGAGCCACACAGGTTGGTTGAAATGGCGCAGCATGAATGATAGAACCTGGATCCAAGCGTCCCAGGATGCATTGCAGCGAAAACGTTCAACAATGTTCAGCGTGACCAATGTTTCTATCTTGGAAAATGAAATTGCATGCTGTATGGAGTGTTTTTGACATATCTTGTCTCAGGATTTGCTTGCAGTCCTACCATATCCCACAAAATGCAGAAGTACAGTCAATGCAGCTTTTTACCTAAAATGGTAAAAATTGGTCAAAGACTCATGCGGTTTATTACCTGCCCCTGGAATAACATCAATGGCAATTATAAGAATAATGCTGATAATAATACAAATTTTGTATGTATGTTTTCAGCCCTACAAAACCATAACTATAGAAGTTTAAATTTATACGTAAAGCTAGATATTTGTAGAAATATCTATATTGATATATAGCTATCTATTTATATAGCTAGATATATATCTATGCAGTAACATACATTAGATAGATAGATAGATAGATAGATAGATAGATAGATAGATAGACTGTATATAAGCCTGCAAGTCTTGCACTTGAAGCAGCTTTATGATGTCATTAAGGCTCGATGGTGACACGCGCACCCGGAACAAGGACCACAGGTTGTTAGCGGCCATTTTTCCATCAGTCTCCACTGGAGCTAGAAGTGAGCAGACAGATACTCCTATAGACGCGGCTGGAGCCAGATCATTTGTCTCTGTGATGGACAACGTTTGAAATTCGCCCTTAAGCGGGAGACGGCAGCCTACAACAGTCAAATTGATCGCTGCTTATCACTTCTTTTGTGGTAGGTACAGTTATTCCAGATAGGGGAATGGGTAGGTTAAGTTATTCCAGGGAGGGGAATGCTTATGGGCAAGGCATTATGCTTGATCGGAGGCGGATGAAGTGGCAAAAAAGGCTCGGCCTACACCATGACCATGCAACTCGTCAACCCAAAGTGAATATGAGCCACACAGGTTGGTTGAAATGGCGCAGCATGAATGATAGAACCTGGATCCAAGCGTCCCAGGATGCATTGCAGCGAAAACGTTCAACAATGTTCAGCGTGACCAATGTTTCTATCTTGGAAATCGAAATTGCATGCTGTATGGAGTGTTTTTGACATATCTTGTCTCAGGATTTGCTTGCAGTCCTACCATATCCCACAAAATGCAGAAGTGCAGTCAATGCAGCTTTTTACCTAAAATGGTAAAAATTGGTCAAAGACTCATGCGGTTTATTACCTGCCCCTGGAATAACATCAATGGCAATTATAAGAATAATGCTGATAATAATACAAATTTTGTATGTATGTTTTCAGCCCTACAAAACCATAACTATACAAGTTTAAATTTATACGTAAAGCTAGATATTTGTAGAAATATCTATATTAATATATAACTATCTATTTATATAGCTAGATATATATCTATGCAGTAACATACATTAGATAGATAGATAGATAGATAGATAGATAGATAGATAGATAGACTGTATATAAGCCTGCAAGTCTTGCACTTGAAGCAGCTTTATGATGTCATTAAGGCTCGATGGTGACACGCGCACCCGGAACAAGGACCACAGGTTGTTAGCGGCCATTTTTCCATCAGTCTCCACTGGAGCTAGAAGTGAGCAGACAGATACTCCTATAGACGCGGCTGGAGCCAGATCATTTGTCTCTGTGATGGACAACGTTTGAAATTCGCCCTTAAGCGGGAGACGGCAGCCTACAACAGTCAAATATATTGCGGCTTATCACTTCTTTTGAGGGAGGTACAGTTATTCCAGATAGGGGAATGGGTAGGTTAAGATATTCCAGGGTGGGGAATGCTTATGGGCAAGGCATTATGCTTGATCGGAGGCGGATGAAGTGGCAAAAAAGGCTCGGCCTACACCATGACCATGCAACTCGTCAACCCAAAGTGAATATGAGCCACACAGGTTGGTTGAAATGGCGCAGCATGAATGATAGAACCTGGATCCAAGCATCTCAGGATGCATTGCAGCGAAAACGTTCAACAATGTTCAGCGTGACCAATGTTTCTATCTTGGAAAATGAAATTGCATGCTGTATGGAGTGTTTTTGATATATCTTGTCTCAGGATTTGCTTGCAGTCCTACCATATCCCACAAAATGCAGAAGTGCAGTCAATGCAGCTTTTTACCTAAAATGGTAAAAATTGGTCAAAGCCTCATGCGGTTTATTACCTGCCCCTGGAATAACATCAATGGCAATTATAAGAATAATGCTGATAATAATACAAATTTTGTATGTATGTTTTCAGCCCTACAAAACCATAACTATAGAAGTTTAAATTTATACGTAAAGCTAGATATTTGTAGAAATATCTATATTGATATATAGCTATCTATTTATATAGCTAGATATATATCTATGCAGTAACATACATTAGATAGATAGATAGATAGATAGATAGATAGATAGACTGTATATAAGCCTGCAAGTCTTGCACTTGAAGCAGCTTTATGATGTCATTAAGGCTCGATGGTGACACGCGCACCCGGAACAAGGACCACAGGTTGTTAGCGGCCATTTTTCCATCAGTCTCCACTGGAGCTAGAAGTGAGCAGACAGATACTCCTATAGACGCGGCTGGAGCCAGATCATTTGTCTCTGTGATGGACAACGTTTGAAATTCGCCCTTAAGCGGGAGACGGCAGCCTACAACAGTCAAATATATTGCGGCTTATCACTTCTTTTGAGGGAGGTACAGTTATTCCAGATAGGGGAATGGGTAGGTTAAGATATTCCAGGGTGGGGAATGCTTATGGGCAAGGCATTATGCTTGATCGGAGGCGGATGAAGTGGCAAAAAAGGCTCGGCCTACACCATGACCATGCAACTCGTCAACCCAAAGTGAATATGAGCCACACAGGTTGGTTGAAATGGCGCAGCATGAATGATAGAACCTGGATCCAAGCATCTCAGGATGCATTGCAGCGAAAACGTTCAACAATGTTCAGCGTGACCAATGTTTCTATCTTGGAAAATGAAATTGCATGCTGTATGGAGTGTTTTTGATATATCTTGTCTCAGGATTTGCTTGCAGTCCTACCATATCCCACAAAATGCAGAAGTGCAGTCAATGCAGCTTTTTACCTAAAATGGTAAAAATTGGTCAAAGCCTCATGCGGTTTATTACCTGCCCCTGGAATAACATCAATGGCAATTATAAGAATAATGCTGATAATAATACAAATTTTGTATGTATGTTTTCAGCCCTACAAAACCATAACTATAGAAGTTTAAATTTATACGTAAAGCTAGATATTTGTAGAAATATCTATATTGATATATAGCTATCTATTTATATAGCTAGATATATATCTATGCAGTAACATACATTAGATAGATAGATAGATAGATAGATAGATAGATAGATAGATGGATAGATAGACTGTATATAAGCCTGCAAGTCTTGCACTTGAAGCAGCTTTATGATGTCATTAAGGCTCGATGGTGACACGCGCACCCGGAACAAGGATCACAGGTTGTTAGCGGCCATTTTTCCATCAGTCTCCACTGGAGCTAGAAGTGAGCAGACAGATACTCCTATAGACGCTGCTGGAGCCAGATCATTTGTCTCTGTGATGGACAACGTTTGAAATTCGCCCTTAAGCGGGAGACGGCAGCCTACAACAGTCAAATTGATCGCTGCTTATCACTTCTTTTGTGGTAGGTACAGTTATTCCAGATAGGGGAATGGGTAGGTTAAGTTATTCCAGGGAGGGGAATGCTTATGGGCAAGGCATTATGCTTGATCGGAGGCGGATGAAGTGGCAAAAAAGGCTCGGCCTACACCATGACCATGCAACTCGTCAACCCAAAGTGAATATGAGCCACACAGGTTGGTTGAAATGGCGCAGCATGAATGATAGAACCTGGATCCAAGCGTCCCAGGATGCATTGCAGCGAAAACGTTCAACAATGTTCAGCGTGACCAATGTTTCTATCTTGGAAAATGAAATTGCATGCTGTATGGAGTGTTTTTGACATATCTTGTCTCAGGATTTGCTTGCAGTCCTACCATATCCCACAAAATGCAGAAGTACAGTCAATGCAGCTTTTTACCTAAAATGGTAAAAATTGGTCAAAGACTCATGCGGTTTATTACCTGCCCCTGGAATAACATCAATGGCAATTATAAGAATAATGCTGATAATAATACAAATTTTGTATGTATGTTTTCAGCCCTACAAAACCATAACTATAGAAGTTTAAATTTATACGTAAAGCTAGATATTTGTAGAAATATCTATATTGATATATAGCTATCTATTTATATAGCTAGATATATATCTATGCAGTAACATACATTAGATAGATAGATAGATAGATAGATAGATAGATAGATAGATAGATAGATAGACTGTATATAAGCCTGCAAGTCTTGCACTTGAAGCAGCTTTATGATGTCATTAAGGCTCGATGGTGACACGCGCACCCGGAACAAGGACCACAGGTTGTTAGCGGCCATTTTTCCATCAGTCTCCACTGGAGCTAGAAGTGAGCAGACAGATACTCCTATAGACGCGGCTGGAGCCAGATCATTTGTCTCTGTGATGGACAACGTTTGAAATTCGCCCTTAAGCGGGAGACGGCAGCCTACAACAGTCAAATTGATCGCTGCTTATCACTTCTTTTGTGGTAGGTACAGTTATTCCAGATAGGGGAATGGGTAGGTTAAGTTATTCCAGGGAGGGGAATGCTTATGGGCAAGGCATTATGCTTGATCGGAGGCGGATGAAGTGGCAAAAAAGGCTCGGCCTACACCATGACCATGCAACTCGTCAACCCAAAGTGAATATGAGCCACACAGGTTGGTTGAAATGGCGCAGCATGAATGATAGAACCTGGATCCAAGCGTCCCAGGATGCATTGCAGCGAAAACGTTCAACAATGTTCAGCGTGACCAATGTTTCTATCTTGGAAATCGAAATTGCATGCTGTATGGAGTGTTTTTGACATATCTTGTCTCAGGATTTGCTTGCAGTCCTACCATATCCCACAAAATGCAGAAGTGCAGTCAATGCAGCTTTTTACCTAAAATGGTAAAAATTGGTCAAAGACTCATGCGGTTTATTACCTGCCCCTGGAATAACATCAATGGCAATTATAAGAATAATGCTGATAATAATACAAATTTTGTATGTATGTTTTCAGCCCTACAAAACCATAACTATACAAGTTTAAATTTATACGTAAAGCTAGATATTTGTAGAAATATCTATATTAATATATAACTATCTATTTATATAGCTAGATATATATCTATGCAGTAACATACATTAGATAGATAGATAGATAGATAGATAGATAGATAGATAGATAGATAGACTGTATATAAGCCTGCAAGTCTTGCACTTGAAGCAGCTTTATGATGTCATTAAGGCTCGATGGTGACACGCGCACCCGGAACAAGGACCACAGGTTGTTAGCGGCCATTTTTCCATCAGTCTCCACTGGAGCTAGAAGTGAGCAGACAGATACTCCTATAGACGCGGCTGGAGCCAGATCATTTGTCTCTGTGATGGACAACGTTTGAAATTCGCCCTTAAGCGGGAGACGGCAGCCTACAACAGTCAAATATATTGCGGCTTATCACTTCTTTTGAGGGAGGTACAGTTATTCCAGATAGGGGAATGGGTAGGTTAAGATATTCCAGGGTGGGGAATGCTTATGGGCAAGGCATTATGCTTGATCGGAGGCGGATGAAGTGGCAAAAAAGGCTCGGCCTACACCATGACCATGCAACTCGTCAACCCAAAGTGAATATGAGCCACACAGGTTGGTTGAAATGGCGCAGCATGAATGATAGAACCTGGATCCAAGCATCTCAGGATGCATTGCAGCGAAAACGTTCAACAATGTTCAGCGTGACCAATGTTTCTATCTTGGAAAATGAAATTGCATGCTGTATGGAGTGTTTTTGATATATCTTGTCTCAGGATTTGCTTGCAGTCCTACCATATCCCACAAAATGCAGAAGTGCAGTCAATGCAGCTTTTTACCTAAAATGGTAAAAATTGGTCAAAGCCTCATGCGGTTTATTACCTGCCCCTGGAATAACATCAATGGCAATTATAAGAATAATGCTGATAATAATACAAATTTTGTATGTATGTTTTCAGCCCTACAAAACCATAACTATAGAAGTTTAAATTTATACGTAAAGCTAGATATTTGTAGAAATATCTATATTGATATATAGCTATCTATTTATATAGCTAGATATATATCTATGCAGTAACATACATTAGATAGATAGATAGATAGATAGATAGATAGATAGATAGACTGTATATAAGCCTGCAAGTCTTGCACTTGAAGCAGCTTTATGATGTCATTAAGGCTCGATGGTGACACGCGCACCCGGAACAAGGACCACAGGTTGTTAGCGGCCATTTTTCCATCAGTCTCCACTGGAGCTAGAAGTGAGCAGACAGATACTCCTATAGACGCGGCTGGAGCCAGATCATTTGTCTCTGTGATGGACAACGTTTGAAATTCGCCCTTAAGCGGGAGACGGCAGCCTACAACAGTCAAATATATTGCGGCTTATCACTTCTTTTGAGGGAGGTACAGTTATTCCAGATAGGGGAATGGGTAGGTTAAGATATTCCAGGGTGGGGAATGCTTATGGGCAAGGCATTATGCTTGATCGGAGGCGGATGAAGTGGCAAAAAAGGCTCGGCCTACACCATGACCATGCAACTCGTCAACCCAAAGTGAATATGAGCCACACAGGTTGGTTGAAATGGCGCAGCATGAATGATAGAACCTGGATCCAAGCATCTCAGGATGCATTGCAGCGAAAACGTTCAACAATGTTCAGCGTGACCAATGTTTCTATCTTGGAAAATGAAATTGCATGCTGTATGGAGTGTTTTTGATATATCTTGTCTCAGGATTTGCTTGCAGTCCTACCATATCCCACAAAATGCAGAAGTGCAGTCAATGCAGCTTTTTACCTAAAATGGTAAAAATTGGTCAAAGCCTCATGCGGTTTATTACCTGCCCCTGGAATAACATCAATGGCAATTATAAGAATAATGCTGATAATAATACAAATTTTGTATGTATGTTTTCAGCCCTACAAAACCATAACTATAGAAGTTTAAATTTATACGTAAAGCTAGATATTTGTAGAAATATCTATATTGATATATAGCTATCTATTTATATAGCTAGATATATATCTATGCAGTAACATACATTAGATAGATAGATAGATAGATAGATAGATAGATAGATAGATAGATAGATAGATAGATGGATAGATAGACTGTATATAAGCCTGCAAGTCTTGCACTTGAAGCAGCTTTATGATGTCATTAAGGCTCGATGGTGACACGCGCACCCGGAACAAGGATCACAGGTTGTTAGCGGCCATTTTTCCATCAGTCTCCACTGGAGCTAGAAGTGAGCAGACAGATACTCCTATAGACGCTGCTGGAGCCAGATCATTTGTCTCTGTGATGGACAACGTTTGAAATTCGCCCTTAAGCGGGAGACGGCAGCCTACAACAGTCAAATTGATCGCTGCTTATCACTTCTTTTGTGGTAGGTACAGTTATTCCAGATAGGGGAATGGGTAGGTTAAGTTATTCCAGGGAGGGGAATGCTTATGGGCAAGGCATTATGCTTGATCGGAGGCGGATGAAGTGGCAAAAAAGGCTCGGCCTACACCATGACCATGCAACTCGTCAACCCAAAGTGAATATGAGCCACACAGGTTGGTTGAAATGGCGCAGCATGAATGATAGAACCTGGATCCAAGCGTCCCAGGATGCATTGCAGCGAAAACGTTCAACAATGTTCAGCGTGACCAATGTTTCTATCTTGGAAAATGAAATTGCATGCTGTATGGAGTGTTTTTGACATATCTTGTCTCAGGATTTGCTTGCAGTCCTACCATATCCCACAAAATGCAGAAGTACAGTCAATGCAGCTTTTTACCTAAAATGGTAAAAATTGGTCAAAGACTCATGCGGTTTATTACCTGCCCCTGGAATAACATCAATGGCAATTATAAGAATAATGCTGATAATAATACAAATTTTGTATGTATGTTTTCAGCCCTACAAAACCATAACTATAGAAGTTTAAATTTATACGTAAAGCTAGATATTTGTAGAAATATCTATATTGATATATAGCTATCTATTTATATAGCTAGATATATATCTATGCAGTAACATACATTAGATAGATAGATAGATAGATAGATAGATAGATAGATAGATAGATAGATAGATAGATAGATAGACTGTATATAAGCCTGCAAGTCTTGCACTTGAAGCAGCTTTATGATGTCATTAAGGCTCGATGGTGACACGCGCACCCGGAACAAGGATCACAGGTTGTTAGCGGCCATTTTTCCATCAGTCTCCACTGGAGCTAGAAGTGAGCAGACAGATACTCCTATAGACGCTGCTGGAGCCAGATCATTTGTCTCTGTGATGGACAACGTTTGAAATTCGCCCTTAAGCGGGATACGGCAGCCTACAACAGTCAAATTGATCGCTGCTTATCACTTCTTTTGTGGTAGGTACAGTTATTCCAGATAGGGGAATGGGTAGGTTAAGTTATTCCAGGGAGGGGAATGCTTATGGGCAAGGCATTATGCTTGATCGGAGGCGGATGAAGTGGCAAAAAAGGCTCGGCCTACACCATGACCATGCCAATCGTCAACCCAAAGTGAATATGAGCCACACAGGTTGGTTGAAATAGCGCAACATGAATGATGGAACCTGGATCCAAGCGTCCCAGGATGCATTGCAGTGAAAACGTTCAACAATGTTCAGCGTGACCAATGTTTCTATCTTGGAAATCGAAATTGCATGCTGTATGGAGTGTTTTTGACATATCTTGTCTCAGGATTTGCTTGCAGTCCTACCATATCCCACAAAATGCAGAAGTGCAGTCAATGCAGCTTTTTACCTAAAATGGTAAAAATTGGTCAAAGACTCATGCGGTTTATTACCTGCCCCTGGAATAACATCAATGGCAATTATAAGAATAATGCTGATAATAATACAAATTTTGTATGTATGTTTTCAGCCCTACAAAACCATAACTATACAAGTTTAAATTTATACGTAAAGCTAGATATTTGTAGAAATATCTATATTAATATATAACTATCTATTTATATAGCTAGATATATATCTATGCAGTAACATACATTAGATAGATAGATAGATAGATAGACTGTATATAAGCCTGCAAGTCTTGCACTTGAAGCAGCTTTATGATGTCATTAAGGCTCGATGGTGACACGCGCACCCGGAACAAGGACCACAGGTTGTTAGCGGCCATTTTTCCATCAGTCTCCACTGGAGCTAGAAGTGAGCAGACAGATACTCCTATAGACGCGGCTGGAGCCAGATCATTTGTCTCTGTGATGGACAACGTTTGAAATTCGCCCTTAAGCGGGAGACGGCAGCCTACAACAGTCAAATATATTGCGGCTTATCACTTCTTTTGAGGGAGGTACAGTTATTCCAGATAGGGGAATGGGTAGGTTAAGATATTCCAGGGTGGGGAATGCTTATGGGCAAGGCATTATGCTTGATCGGAGGCGGATGAAGTGGCAAAAAAGGCTCGGCCTACACCATGACCATGCAACTCGTCAACCCAAAGTGAATATGAGCCACACAGGTTGGTTGAAATGGCGCAGCATGAATGATAGAACCTGGATCCAAGCATCTCAGGATGCATTGCAGCGAAAACGTTCAACAATGTTCAGCGTGACCAATGTTTCTATCTTGGAAAATGAAATTGCATGCTGTATGGAGTGTTTTTGATATATCTTGTCTCAGGATTTGCTTGCAGTCCTACCATATCCCACAAAATGCAGAAGTGCAGTCAATGCAGCTTTTTACCTAAAATGGTAAAAATTGGTCAAAGCCTCATGCGGTTTATTACCTGCCCCTGGAATAACATCAATGGCAATTATAAGAATAATGCTGATAATAATACAAATTTTGTATGTATGTTTTCAGCCCTACAAAACCATAACTATAGAAGTTTAAATTTATACGTAAAGCTAGATATTTGTAGAAATATCTATATTGATATATAGCTATCTATTTATATAGCTAGATATATATATATCTATGCAGTAACATACATTAGATAGATAGATAGATAGATAGATAGATAGATAGATAGATAGATAGATAGATAGACTGTATATAAGCCTGCAAGTCTTGCACTTGAAGCAGCTTTATGATGTCATTAAGGCTCGATGGTGACACGCGCACCCGGAACAAGGATCACAGGTTGTTAGCGGCCATTTTTCCATCAGTCTCCACTGGAGCTAGAAGTGAGCAGACAGATACTCCTATAGACGCTGCTGGAGCCAGATCATTTGTCTCTGTGATGGACAACGTTTGAAATTCGCCCTTAAGCGGGAGACGGCAGCCTACAACAGTCAAATTGATCGCTGCTTATCACTTCTTTTGTGGTAGGTACAGTTATTCCAGATAGGGGAATGGGTAGGTTAAGTTATTCCAGGGAGGGGAATGCTTATGGGCAAGGCATTATGCTTGATCGGAGGCGGATGAAGTGGCAAAAAAGGCTCGGCCTACACCATGACCATGCCAATCGTCAACCCAAAGTGAATATGAGCCACACAGGTTGGTTGAAATAGCGCAACATGAATGATGGAACCTGGATCCAAGCGTCCCAGGATGCATTGCAGTGAAAACGTTCAACAATGTTCAGCGTGACCAATGTTTCTATCTTGGAAATCGAAATTGCATGCTGTATGGAGTGTTTTTGACATATCTTGTCTCAGGATTTGCTTGCAGTCCTACCATATCCCACAAAATGCAGAAGTGCAGTCAATGCAGCTTTTTACCTAAAATGGTAAAAATTGGTCAAAGACTCATGCGGTTTATTACCTGCCCCTGGAATAACATCAATGGCAATTATAAGAATAATGCTGATAATAATACAAATTTTGTATGTATGTTTTCAGCCCTACAAAACCATAACTATACAAGTTTAAATTTATACGTAAAGCTAGATATTTGTAGAAATATCTATATTAATATATAACTATCTATTTATATAGCTAGATATATATCTATGCAGTAACATACATTAGATAGATAGATAGATAGATAGATAGACTGTATATAAGCCTGCAAGTCTTGCACTTGAAGCAGCTTTATGATGTCATTAAGGCTCGATGGTGACACGCGCACCCGGAACAAGGACCACAGGTTGTTAGCGGCCATTTTTCCATCAGTCTCCACTGGAGCTAGAAGTGAGCAGACAGATACTCCTATAGACGCGGCTGGAGCCAGATCATTTGTCTCTGTGATGGACAACGTTTGAAATTCGCCCTTAAGCGGGAGACGGCAGCCTACAACAGTCAAATATATTGCGGCTTATCACTTCTTTTGAGGGAGGTACAGTTATTCCAGATAGGGGAATGGGTAGGTTAAGATATTCCAGGGTGGGGAATGCTTATGGGCAAGGCATTATGCTTGATCGGAGGCGGATGAAGTGGCAAAAAAGGCTCGGCCTACACCATGACCATGCAACTCGTCAACCCAAAGTGAATATGAGCCACACAGGTTGGTTGAAATGGCGCAGCATGAATGATAGAACCTGGATCCAAGCATCTCAGGATGCATTGCAGCGAAAACGTTCAACAATGTTCAGCGTGACCAATGTTTCTATCTTGGAAAATGAAATTGCATGCTGTATGGAGTGTTTTTGATATATCTTGTCTCAGGATTTGCTTGCAGTCCTACCATATCCCACAAAATGCAGAAGTGCAGTCAATGCAGCTTTTTACCTAAAATGGTAAAAATTGGTCAAAGCCTCATGCGGTTTATTACCTGCCCCTGGAATAACATCAATGGCAATTATAAGAATAATGCTGATAATAATACAAATTTTGTATGTATGTTTTCAGCCCTACAAAACCATAACTATAGAAGTTTAAATTTATACGTAAAGCTAGATATTTGTAGAAATATCTATATTGATATATAGCTATCTATTTATATAGCTAGATATATATCTATGCAGTAACATACATTAGATAGATAGATAGATAGATAGATAGATAGATAGATAGATAGACTGTATATAAGCCTGCAAGTCTTGCACTTGAAGCAGCTTTATGATGTCATTAAGGCTCGATGGTGACACGCGCACCCGGAACAAGGACCACAGGTTGTTAGCGGCCATTTTTCCATCAGTCTCCACTGGAGCTAGAAGTGAGCAGACAGATACTCCTATAGACGCGGCTGGAGCCAGATCATTTGTCTCTGTGATGGACAACGTTTGAAATTCGCCCTTAAGCGGGAGACGGCAGCCTACAACAGTCAAATATATTGCGGCTTATCACTTCTTTTGAGGGAGGTACAGTTATTCCAGATAGGGGAATGGGTAGGTTAAGATATTCCAGGGTGGGGAATGCTTATGGGCAAGGCATTATGCTTGATCGGAGGCGGATGAAGTGGCAAAAAAGGCTCGGCCTACACCATGACCATGCAACTCGTCAACCCAAAGTGAATATGAGCCACACAGGTTGGTTGAAATGGCGCAGCATGAATGATAGAACCTGGATCCAAGCATCTCAGGATGCATTGCAGCGAAAACGTTCAACAATGTTCAGCGTGACCAATGTTTCTATCTTGGAAAATGAAATTGCATGCTGTATGGAGTGTTTTTGATATATCTTGTCTCAGGATTTGCTTGCAGTCCTACCATATCCCACAAAATGCAGAAGTGCAGTCAATGCAGCTTTTTACCTAAAATGGTAAAAATTGGTCAAAGCCTCATGCGGTTTATTACCTGCCCCTGGAATAACATCAATGGCAATTATAAGAATAATGCTGATAATAATACAAATTTTGTATGTATGTTTTCAGCCCTACAAAACCATAACTATAGAAGTTTAAATTTATACGTAAAGCTAGATATTTGTAGAAATATCTATATTGATATATAGCTATCTATTTATATAGCTAGATATATATCTATGCAGTAACATACATTAGATAGATAGATAGATAGATAGATAGATAGATAGATAGATAGATGGATAGATAGACTGTATATAAGCCTGCAAGTCTTGCACTTGAAGCAGCTTTATGATGTCATTAAGGCTCGATGGTGACACGCGCACCCGGAACAAGGATCACAGGTTGTTAGCGGCCATTTTTCCATCAGTCTCCACTGGAGCTAGAAGTGAGCAGACAGATACTCCTATAGACGCTGCTGGAGCCAGATCATTTGTCTCTGTGATGGACAACGTTTGAAATTCGCCCTTAAGCGGGAGACGGCAGCCTACAACAGTCAAATTGATCGCTGCTTATCACTTCTTTTGTGGTAGGTACAGTTATTCCAGATAGGGGAATGGGTAGGTTAAGTTATTCCAGGGAGGGGAATGCTTATGGGCAAGGCATTATGCTTGATCGGAGGCGGATGAAGTGGCAAAAAAGGCTCGGCCTACACCATGACCATGCAACTCGTCAACCCAAAGTGAATATGAGCCACACAGGTTGGTTGAAATGGCGCAGCATGAATGATAGAACCTGGATCCAAGCGTCCCAGGATGCATTGCAGCGAAAACGTTCAACAATGTTCAGCGTGACCAATGTTTCTATCTTGGAAAATGAAATTGCATGCTGTATGGAGTGTTTTTGACATATCTTGTCTCAGGATTTGCTTGCAGTCCTACCATATCCCACAAAATGCAGAAGTACAGTCAATGCAGCTTTTTACCTAAAATGGTAAAAATTGGTCAAAGACTCATGCGGTTTATTACCTGCCCCTGGAATAACATCAATGGCAATTATAAGAATAATGCTGATAATAATACAAATTTTGTATGTATGTTTTCAGCCCTACAAAACCATAACTATAGAAGTTTAAATTTATACGTAAAGCTAGATATTTGTAGAAATATCTATATTGATATATAGCTATCTATTTATATAGCTAGATATATATCTATGCAGTAACATACATTAGATAGATAGATAGATAGATAGATAGATAGATAGATAGACTGTATATAAGCCTGCAAGTCTTGCACTTGAAGCAGCTTTATGATGTCATTAAGGCTCGATGGTGACACGCGCACCCGGAACAAGGATCACAGGTTGTTAGCGGCCATTTTTCCATCAGTCTCCACTGGAGCTAGAAGTGAGCAGACAGATACTCCTATAGACGCTGCTGGAGCCAGATCATTTGTCTCTGTGATGGACAACGTTTGAAATTCGCCCTTAAGCGGGATACGGCAGCCTACAACAGTCAAATTGATCGCTGCTTATCACTTCTTTTGTGGTAGGTACAGTTATTCCAGATAGGGGAATGGGTAGGTTAAGTTATTCCAGGGAGGGGAATGCTTATGGGCAAGGCATTATGCTTGATCGGAGGCGGATGAAGTGGCAAAAAAGGCTCGGCCTACACCATGACCATGCCAATCGTCAACCCAAAGTGAATATGAGCCACACAGGTTGGTTGAAATAGCGCAACATGAATGATGGAACCTGGATCCAAGCGTCCCAGGATGCATTGCAGTGAAAACGTTCAACAATGTTCAGCGTGACCAATGTTTCTATCTTGGAAATCGAAATTGCATGCTGTATGGAGTGTTTTTGACATATCTTGTCTCAGGATTTGCTTGCAGTCCTACCATATCCCACAAAATGCAGAAGTGCAGTCAATGCAGCTTTTTACCTAAAATGGTAAAAATTGGTCAAAGACTCATGCGGTTTATTACCTGCCCCTGGAATAACATCAATGGCAATTATAAGAATAATGCTGATAATAATACAAATTTTGTATGTATGTTTTCAGCCCTACAAAACCATAACTATACAAGTTTAAATTTATACGTAAAGCTAGATATTTGTAGAAATATCTATATTAATATATAACTATCTATTTATATAGCTAGATATATATCTATGCAGTAACATACATTAGATAGATAGATAGATAGATAGACTGTATATAAGCCTGCAAGTCTTGCACTTGAAGCAGCTTTATGATGTCATTAAGGCTCGATGGTGACACGCGCACCCGGAACAAGGACCACAGGTTGTTAGCGGCCATTTTTCCATCAGTCTCCACTGGAGCTAGAAGTGAGCAGACAGATACTCCTATAGACGCGGCTGGAGCCAGATCATTTGTCTCTGTGATGGACAACGTTTGAAATTCGCCCTTAAGCGGGAGACGGCAGCCTACAACAGTCAAATATATTGCGGCTTATCACTTCTTTTGAGGGAGGTACAGTTATTCCAGATAGGGGAATGGGTAGGTTAAGATATTCCAGGGTGGGGAATGCTTATGGGCAAGGCATTATGCTTGATCGGAGGCGGATGAAGTGGCAAAAAAGGCTCGGCCTACACCATGACCATGCAACTCGTCAACCCAAAGTGAATATGAGCCACACAGGTTGGTTGAAATGGCGCAGCATGAATGATAGAACCTGGATCCAAGCATCTCAGGATGCATTGCAGCGAAAACGTTCAACAATGTTCAGCGTGACCAATGTTTCTATCTTGGAAAATGAAATTGCATGCTGTATGGAGTGTTTTTGATATATCTTGTCTCAGGATTTGCTTGCAGTCCTACCATATCCCACAAAATGCAGAAGTGCAGTCAATGCAGCTTTTTACCTAAAATGGTAAAAATTGGTCAAAGCCTCATGCGGTTTATTACCTGCCCCTGGAATAACATCAATGGCAATTATAAGAATAATGCTGATAATAATACAAATTTTGTATGTATGTTTTCAGCCCTACAAAACCATAACTATAGAAGTTTAAATTTATACGTAAAGCTAGATATTTGTAGAAATATCTATATTGATATATAGCTATCTATTTATATAGCTAGATATATATCTATGCAGTAACATACATTAGATAGATAGATAGATAGATAGATAGATAGATAGACTGTATATAAGCCTGCAAGTCTTGCACTTGAAGCAGCTTTATGATGTCATTAAGGCTCGATGGTGACACGCGCACCCGGAACAAGGACCACAGGTTGTTAGCGGCCATTTTTCCATCAGTCTCCACTGGAGCTAGAAGTGAGCAGACAGATACTCCTATAGACGCGGCTGGAGCCAGATCATTTGTCTCTGTGATGGACAACGTTTGAAATTCGCCCTTAAGCGGGAGACGGCAGCCTACAACAGTCAAATATATTGCGGCTTATCACTTCTTTTGAGGGAGGTACAGTTATTCCAGATAGGGGAATGGGTAGGTTAAGATATTCCAGGGTGGGGAATGCTTATGGGCAAGGCATTATGCTTGATCGGAGGCGGATGAAGTGGCAAAAAAGGCTCGGCCTACACCATGACCATGCAACTCGTCAACCCAAAGTGAATATGAGCCACACAGGTTGGTTGAAATGGCGCAGCATGAATGATAGAACCTGGATCCAAGCATCTCAGGATGCATTGCAGCGAAAACGTTCAACAATGTTCAGCGTGACCAATGTTTCTATCTTGGAAAATGAAATTGCATGCTGTATGGAGTGTTTTTGATATATCTTGTCTCAGGATTTGCTTGCAGTCCTACCATATCCCACAGCAGAAGTGCAGTCAATGCAGCTTTTTACCTAAAATGGTAAAAATTGGTCAAAGCCTCATGCGGTTTATTACCTGCCCCTGGAATAACATCAATGGCAATTATAAGAATAATGCTGATAATAATACAAATTTTGTATGTATGTTTTCAGCCCTACAAAACCATAACTATAGAAGTTTAAATTTATACGTAAAGCTAGATATTTGTAGAAATATCTATATTGATATATAGCTATCTATTTATATAGCTAGATATATATCTATGCAGTAACATACATTAGATAGATAGATAGATAGATAGACTGTATATAAGCCTGCAAGTCTTGCACTTGAAGCAGCTTTATGATGTCATTAAGGCTCGATGGTGACACGCGCACCCGGAACAAGGATCACAGGTTGTTAGCGGCCATTTTTCCATCAGTCTCCACTGGAGCTAGAAGTGAGCAGACAGATACTCCTATAGACGCTGCTGGAGCCAGATCATTTGTCTCTGTGATGGACAACGTTTGAAATTCGCCCTTAAGCGGGAGACGGCAGCCTACAACAGTCAAATTGATCGCTGCTTATCACTTCTTTTGTGGTAGGTACAGTTATTCCAGATAGGGGAATGGGTAGGTTAAGTTATTCCAGGGAGGGGAATGCTTATGGGCAAGGCATTATGCTTGATCGGAGGCGGATGAAGTGGCAAAAAAGGCTCGGCCTACACCATGACCATGCAACTCGTCAACCCAAAGTGAATATGAGCCACACAGGTTGGTTGAAATGGCGCAGCATGAATGATAGAACCTGGATCCAAGCGTCCCAGGATGCATTGCAGCGAAAACGTTCAACAATGTTCAGCGTGACCAATGTTTCTATCTTGGAAAATGAAATTGCATGCTGTATGGAGTGTTTTTGACATATCTTGTCTCAGGATTTGCTTGCAGTCCTACCATATCCCACAAAATGCAGAAGTACAGTCAATGCAGCTTTTTACCTAAAATGGTAAAAATTGGTCAAAGACTCATGCGGTTTATTACCTGCCCCTGGAATAACATCAATGGCAATTATAAGAATAATGCTGATAATAATACAAATTTTGTATGTATGTTTTCAGCCCTACAAAACCATAACTATAGAAGTTTAAATTTATACGTAAAGCTAGATATTTGTAGAAATATCTATATTGATATATAGCTATCTATTTATATAGCTAGATATATATCTATGCAGTAACATACATTAGATAGATAGATAGATAGATAGATAGACTGTATATAAGCCTGCAAGTCTTGCACTTGAAGCAGCTTTATGATGTCATTAAGGCTCGATGGTGACACGCGCACCCGGAACAAGGACCACAGGTTGTTAGCGGCCATTTTTCCATCAGTCTCCACTGGAGCTAGAAGTGAGCAGACAGATACTCCTATAGACGCGGCTGGAGCCAGATCATTTGTCTCTGTGATGGACAACGTTTGAAATTCGCCCTTAAGCGGGAGACGGCAGCCTACAACAGTCAAATTGATCGCTGCTTATCACTTCTTTTGTGGTAGGTACAGTTATTCCAGATAGGGGAATGGGTAGGTTAAGTTATTCCAGGAGGGGAATGCTTATGGGCAAGGCATTAATGCTTGATCGGAGGCGGATGAAGTGGCAAAAAAGGCTCGGCCTACACCATGACCATGCAACTCGTCAACCCAAAGTGAATATGAGCCACACAGGTTGGTTGAAATGGCGCAGCATGAATGATAGAACCTGGATCCAAGCGTCCCAGGATGCATTGCAGCGAAAACGTTCAACAATGTTCAGCGTGACCAATGTTTCTATCTTGGAAATCGAAATTGCATGCTGTATGGAGTGTTTTTGACATATCTTGTCTCAGGATTTGCTTGCAGTCCTACCATATCCCACAAAATGCAGAAGTGCAGTCAATGCAGCTTTTTACCTAAAATGGTAAAAATTGGTCAAAGACTCATGCGGTTTATTACCTGCCCCTGGAATAACATCAATGGCAATTATAAGAATAATGCTGATAATAATACAAATTTTGTATGTATGTTTTCAGCCCTACAAAACCATAACTATACAAGTTTAAATTTATACGTAAAGCTAGATATTTGTAGAAATATCTATATTAATATATAACTATCTATTTATATAGCTAGATATATATCTATGCAGTAACATACATTAGATAGATAGATAGATAGATAGATAGATAGATAGACTGTATATAAGCCTGCAAGTCTTGCACTTGAAGCAGCTTTATGATGTCATTAAGGCTCGATGGTGACACGCGCACCCGGAACAAGGACCACAGGTTGTTAGCGGCCATTTTTCCATCAGTCTCCACTGGAGCTAGAAGTGAGCAGACAGATACTCCTATAGACGCGGCTGGAGCCAGATCATTTGTCTCTGTGATGGACAACGTTTGAAATTCGCCCTTAAGCGGGAGACGGCAGCCTACAACAGTCAAATATATTGCGGCTTATCACTTCTTTTGAGGGAGGTACAGTTATTCCAGATAGGGGAATGGGTAGGTTAAGATATTCCAGGGTGGGGAATGCTTATGGGCAAGGCATTATGCTTGATCGGAGGCGGATGAAGTGGCAAAAAAGGCTCGGCCTACACCATGACCATGCAACTCGTCAACCCAAAGTGAATATGAGCCACACAGGTTGGTTGAAATGGCGCAGCATGAATGATAGAACCTGGATCCAAGCATCTCAGGATGCATTGCAGCGAAAACGTTCAACAATGTTCAGCGTGACCAATGTTTCTATCTTGGAAAATGAAATTGCATGCTGTATGGAGTGTTTTTGATATATCTTGTCTCAGGATTTGCTTGCAGTCCTACCATATCCCACAAAATGCAGAAGTGCAGTCAATGCAGCTTTTTACCTAAAATGGTAAAAATTGGTCAAAGCCTCATGCGGTTTATTACCTGCCCCTGGAATAACATCAATGGCAATTATAAGAATAATGCTGATAATAATACAAATTTTGTATGTATGTTTTCAGCCCTACAAAACCATAACTATAGAAGTTTAAATTTATACGTAAAGCTAGATATTTGTAGAAATATCTATATTGATATATAGCTATCTATTTATATAGCTAGATATATATCTATGCAGTAACATACATTAGATAGATAGATAGATAGATAGATAGATAGATAGATAGATAGATAGATAGATAGATGGATAGATAGACTGTATATAAGCCTGCAAGTCTTGCACTTGAAGCAGCTTTATGATGTCATTAAGGCTCGATGGTGACACGCGCACCCGGAACAAGGATCACAGGTTGTTAGCGGCCATTTTTCCATCAGTCTCCACTGGAGCTAGAAGTGAGCAGACAGATACTCCTATAGACGCTGCTGGAGCCAGATCATTTGTCTCTGTGATGGACAACGTTTGAAATTCGCCCTTAAGCGGGAGACGGCAGCCTACAACAGTCAAATTGATCGCTGCTTATCACTTCTTTTGTGGTAGGTACAGTTATTCCAGATAGGGGAATGGGTAGGTTAAGTTATTCCAGGGAGGGGAATGCTTATGGGCAAGGCATTATGCTTGATCGGAGGCGGATGAAGTGGCAAAAAAGGCTCGGCCTACACCATGACCATGCAACTCGTCAACCCAAAGTGAATATGAGCCACACAGGTTGGTTGAAATGGCGCAGCATGAATGATAGAACCTGGATCCAAGCGTCCCAGGATGCATTGCAGCGAAAACGTTCAACAATGTTCAGCGTGACCAATGTTTCTATCTTGGAAAATGAAATTGCATGCTGTATGGAGTGTTTTTGACATATCTTGTCTCAGGATTTGCTTGCAGTCCTACCATATCCCACAAAATGCAGAAGTACAGTCAATGCAGCTTTTTACCTAAAATGGTAAAAATTGGTCAAAGACTCATGCGGTTTATTACCTGCCCCTGGAATAACATCAATGGCAATTATAAGAATAATGCTGATAATAATACAAATTTTGTATGTATGTTTTCAGCCCTACAAAACCATAACTATAGAAGTTTAAATTTATACGTAAAGCTAGATATTTGTAGAAATATCTATATTGATATATAGCTATCTATTTATATAGCTAGATATATATCTATGCAGTAACATACATTAGATAGATAGATAGATAGATAGATAGATAGATAGATAGATAGATAGACTGTATATAAGCCTGCAAGTCTTGCACTTGAAGCAGCTTTATGATGTCATTAAGGCTCGATGGTGACACGCGCACCCGGAACAAGGATCACAGGTTGTTAGCGGCCATTTTTCCATCAGTCTCCACTGGAGCTAGAAGTGAGCAGACAGATACTCCTATAGACGCTGCTGGAGCCAGATCATTTGTCTCTGTGATGGACAACGTTTGAAATTCGCCCTTAAGCGGGATACGGCAGCCTACAACAGTCAAATTGATCGCTGCTTATCACTTCTTTTGTGGTAGGTACAGTTATTCCAGATAGGGGAATGGGTAGGTTAAGTTATTCCAGGGAGGGGAATGCTTATGGGCAAGGCATTATGCTTGATCGGAGGCGGATGAAGTGGCAAAAAAGGCTCGGCCTACACCATGACCATGCCAATCGTCAACCCAAAGTGAATATGAGCCACACAGGTTGGTTGAAATAGCGCAACATGAATGATGGAACCTGGATCCAAGCGTCCCAGGATGCATTGCAGTGAAAACGTTCAACAATGTTCAGCGTGACCAATGTTTCTATCTTGGAAATCGAAATTGCATGCTGTATGGAGTGTTTTTGACATATCTTGTCTCAGGATTTGCTTGCAGTCCTACCATATCCCACAAAATGCAGAAGTGCAGTCAATGCAGCTTTTTACCTAAAATGGTAAAAATTGGTCAAAGACTCATGCGGTTTATTACCTGCCCCTGGAATAACATCAATGGCAATTATAAGAATAATGCTGATAATAATACAAATTTTGTATGTATGTTTTCAGCCCTACAAAACCATAACTATACAAGTTTAAATTTATACGTAAAGCTAGATATTTGTAGAAATATCTATATTAATATATAACTATCTATTTATATAGCTAGATATATATCTATGCAGTAACATACATTAGATAGATAGATAGATAGATAGACTGTATATAAGCCTGCAAGTCTTGCACTTGAAGCAGCTTTATGATGTCATTAAGGCTCGATGGTGACACGCGCACCCGGAACAAGGACCACAGGTTGTTAGCGGCCATTTTTCCATCAGTCTCCACTGGAGCTAGAAGTGAGCAGACAGATACTCCTATAGACGCGGCTGGAGCCAGATCATTTGTCTCTGTGATGGACAACGTTTGAAATTCGCCCTTAAGCGGGAGACGGCAGCCTACAACAGTCAAATATATTGCGGCTTATCACTTCTTTTGAGGGAGGTACAGTTATTCCAGATAGGGGAATGGGTAGGTTAAGATATTCCAGGGTGGGGAATGCTTATGGGCAAGGCATTATGCTTGATCGGAGGCGGATGAAGTGGCAAAAAAGGCTCGGCCTACACCATGACCATGCAACTCGTCAACCCAAAGTGAATATGAGCCACACAGGTTGGTTGAAATGGCGCAGCATGAATGATAGAACCTGGATCCAAGCATCTCAGGATGCATTGCAGCGAAAACGTTCAACAATGTTCAGCGTGACCAATGTTTCTATCTTGGAAAATGAAATTGCATGCTGTATGGAGTGTTTTTGATATATCTTGTCTCAGGATTTGCTTGCAGTCCTACCATATCCCACAAAATGCAGAAGTGCAGTCAATGCAGCTTTTTACCTAAAATGGTAAAAATTGGTCAAAGCCTCATGCGGTTTATTACCTGCCCCTGGAATAACATCAATGGCAATTATAAGAATAATGCTGATAATAATACAAATTTTGTATGTATGTTTTCAGCCCTACAAAACCATAACTATAGAAGTTTAAATTTATACGTAAAGCTAGATATTTGTAGAAATATCTATATTGATATATAGCTATCTATTTATATAGCTAGATATATATCTATGCAGTAACATACATTAGATAGATAGATAGATAGATAGATAGATAGATAGATAGATAGATAGACTGTATATAAGCCTGCAAGTCTTGCACTTGAAGCAGCTTTATGATGTCATTAAGGCTCGATGGTGACACGCGCACCCGGAACAAGGATCACAGGTTGTTAGCGGCCATTTTTCCATCAGTCTCCACTGGAGCTAGAAGTGAGCAGACAGATACTCCTATAGACGCTGCTGGAGCCAGATCATTTGTCTCTGTGATGGACAACGTTTGAAATTCGCCCTTAAGCGGGAGACGGCAGCCTACAACAGTCAAATTGATCGCTGCTTATCACTTCTTTTGTGGTAGGTACAGTTATTCCAGATAGGGGAATGGGTAGGTTAAGTTATTCCAGGGAGGGGAATGCTTATGGGCAAGGCATTATGCTTGATCGGAGGCGGATGAAGTGGCAAAAAAGGCTCGGCCTACACCATGACCATGCCAATCGTCAACCCAAAGTGAATATGAGCCACACAGGTTGGTTGAAATAGCGCAACATGAATGATGGAACCTGGATCCAAGCGTCCCAGGATGCATTGCAGTGAAAACGTTCAACAATGTTCAGCGTGACCAATGTTTCTATCTTGGAAATCGAAATTGCATGCTGTATGGAGTGTTTTTGACATATCTTGTCTCAGGATTTGCTTGCAGTCCTACCATATCCCACAAAATGCAGAAGTGCAGTCAATGCAGCTTTTTACCTAAAATGGTAAAAATTGGTCAAAGACTCATGCGGTTTATTACCTGCCCCTGGAATAACATCAATGGCAATTATAAGAATAATGCTGATAATAATACAAATTTTGTATGTATGTTTTCAGCCCTACAAAACCATAACTATACAAGTTTAAATTTATACGTAAAGCTAGATATTTGTAGAAATATCTATATTAATATATAACTATCTATTTATATAGCTAGATATATATCTATGCAGTAACATACATTAGATAGATAGATAGATAGATAGATAGACTGTATATAAGCCTGCAAGTCTTGCACTTGAAGCAGCTTTATGATGTCATTAAGGCTCGATGGTGACACGCGCACCCGGAACAAGGACCACAGGTTGTTAGCGGCCATTTTTCCATCAGTCTCCACTGGAGCTAGAAGTGAGCAGACAGATACTCCTATAGACGCGGCTGGAGCCAGATCATTTGTCTCTGTGATGGACAACGTTTGAAATTCGCCCTTAAGCGGGAGACGGCAGCCTACAACAGTCAAATATATTGCGGCTTATCACTTCTTTTGAGGGAGGTACAGTTATTCCAGATAGGGGAATGGGTAGGTTAAGATATTCCAGGGTGGGGAATGCTTATGGGCAAGGCATTATGCTTGATCGGAGGCGGATGAAGTGGCAAAAAAGGCTCGGCCTACACCATGACCATGCAACTCGTCAACCCAAAGTGAATATGAGCCACACAGGTTGGTTGAAATGGCGCAGCATGAATGATAGAACCTGGATCCAAGCATCTCAGGATGCATTGCAGCGAAAACGTTCAACAATGTTCAGCGTGACCAATGTTTCTATCTTGGAAAATGAAATTGCATGCTGTATGGAGTGTTTTTGATATATCTTGTCTCAGGATTTGCTTGCAGTCCTACCATATCCCACAAAATGCAGAAGTGCAGTCAATGCAGCTTTTTACCTAAAATGGTAAAAATTGGTCAAAGCCTCATGCGGTTTATTACCTGCCCCTGGAATAACATCAATGGCAATTATAAGAATAATGCTGATAATAATACAAATTTTGTATGTATGTTTTCAGCCCTACAAAACCATAACTATAGAAGTTTAAATTTATACGTAAAGCTAGATATTTGTAGAAATATCTATATTGATATATAGCTATCTATTTATATAGCTAGATATATATCTATGCAGTAACATACATTAGATAGATAGATAGATAGATAGATAGATAGATAGATAGATAGATAGACTGTATATAAGCCTGCAAGTCTTGCACTTGAAGCAGCTTTATGATGTCATTAAGGCTCGATGGTGACACGCGCACCCGGAACAAGGACCACAGGTTGTTAGCGGCCATTTTTCCATCAGTCTCCACTGGAGCTAGAAGTGAGCAGACAGATACTCCTATAGACGCGGCTGGAGCCAGATCATTTGTCTCTGTGATGGACAACGTTTGAAATTCGCCCTTAAGCGGGAGACGGCAGCCTACAACAGTCAAATATATTGCGGCTTATCACTTCTTTTGAGGGAGGTACAGTTATTCCAGATAGGGGAATGGGTAGGTTAAGATATTCCAGGGTGGGGAATGCTTATGGGCAAGGCATTATGCTTGATCGGAGGCGGATGAAGTGGCAAAAAAGGCTCGGCCTACACCATGACCATGCAACTCGTCAACCCAAAGTGAATATGAGCCACACAGGTTGGTTGAAATGGCGCAGCATGAATGATAGAACCTGGATCCAAGCATCTCAGGATGCATTGCAGCGAAAACGTTCAACAATGTTCAGCGTGACCAATGTTTCTATCTTGGAAAATGAAATTGCATGCTGTATGGAGTGTTTTTGATATATCTTGTCTCAGGATTTGCTTGCAGTCCTACCATATCCCACAAAATGCAGAAGTGCAGTCAATGCAGCTTTTTACCTAAAATGGTAAAAATTGGTCAAAGCCTCATGCGGTTTATTACCTGCCCCTGGAATAACATCAATGGCAATTATAAGAATAATGCTGATAATAATACAAATTTTGTATGTATGTTTTCAGCCCTACAAAACCATAACTATAGAAGTTTAAATTTATACGTAAAGCTAGATATTTGTAGAAATATCTATATTGATATATAGCTATCTATTTATATAGCTAGATATATATCTATGCAGTAACATACATTAGATAGATAGATAGATAGATAGATAGATAGATAGATAGATGGATAGATAGACTGTATATAAGCCTGCAAGTCTTGCACTTGAAGCAGCTTTATGATGTCATTAAGGCTCGATGGTGACACGCGCACCCGGAACAAGGATCACAGGTTGTTAGCGGCCATTTTTCCATCAGTCTCCACTGGAGCTAGAAGTGAGCAGACAGATACTCCTATAGACGCTGCTGGAGCCAGATCATTTGTCTCTGTGATGGACAACGTTTGAAATTCGCCCTTAAGCGGGAGACGGCAGCCTACAACAGTCAAATTGATCGCTGCTTATCACTTCTTTTGTGGTAGGTACAGTTATTCCAGATAGGGGAATGGGTAGGTTAAGTTATTCCAGGGAGGGGAATGCTTATGGGCAAGGCATTATGCTTGATCGGAGGCGGATGAAGTGGCAAAAAAGGCTCGGCCTACACCATGACCATGCAACTCGTCAACCCAAAGTGAATATGAGCCACACAGGTTGGTTGAAATGGCGCAGCATGAATGATAGAACCTGGATCCAAGCGTCCCAGGATGCATTGCAGCGAAAACGTTCAACAATGTTCAGCGTGACCAATGTTTCTATCTTGGAAAATGAAATTGCATGCTGTATGGAGTGTTTTTGACATATCTTGTCTCAGGATTTGCTTGCAGTCCTACCATATCCCACAAAATGCAGAAGTACAGTCAATGCAGCTTTTTACCTAAAATGGTAAAAATTGGTCAAAGACTCATGCGGTTTATTACCTGCCCCTGGAATAACATCAATGGCAATTATAAGAATAATGCTGATAATAATACAAATTTTGTATGTATGTTTTCAGCCCTACAAAACCATAACTATAGAAGTTTAAATTTATACGTAAAGCTAGATATTTGTAGAAATATCTATATTGATATATAGCTATCTATTTATATAGCTAGATATATATCTATGCAGTAACATACATTAGATAGATAGATAGATAGATAGATAGATAGATAGATAGATAGACTGTATATAAGCCTGCAAGTCTTGCACTTGAAGCAGCTTTATGATGTCATTAAGGCTCGATGGTGACACGCGCACCCGGAACAAGGATCACAGGTTGTTAGCGGCCATTTTTCCATCAGTCTCCACTGGAGCTAGAAGTGAGCAGACAGATACTCCTATAGACGCTGCTGGAGCCAGATCATTTGTCTCTGTGATGGACAACGTTTGAAATTCGCCCTTAAGCGGGATACGGCAGCCTACAACAGTCAAATTGATCGCTGCTTATCACTTCTTTTGTGGTAGGTACAGTTATTCCAGATAGGGGAATGGGTAGGTTAAGTTATTCCAGGGAGGGGAATGCTTATGGGCAAGGCATTATGCTTGATCGGAGGCGGATGAAGTGGCAAAAAAGGCTCGGCCTACACCATGACCATGCCAATCGTCAACCCAAAGTGAATATGAGCCACACAGGTTGGTTGAAATAGCGCAACATGAATGATGGAACCTGGATCCAAGCGTCCCAGGATGCATTGCAGTGAAAACGTTCAACAATGTTCAGCGTGACCAATGTTTCTATCTTGGAAATCGAAATTGCATGCTGTATGGAGTGTTTTTGACATATCTTGTCTCAGGATTTGCTTGCAGTCCTACCATATCCCACAAAATGCAGAAGTGCAGTCAATGCAGCTTTTTACCTAAAATGGTAAAAATTGGTCAAAGACTCATGCGGTTTATTACCTGCCCCTGGAATAACATCAATGGCAATTATAAGAATAATGCTGATAATAATACAAATTTTGTATGTATGTTTTCAGCCCTACAAAACCATAACTATACAAGTTTAAATTTATACGTAAAGCTAGATATTTGTAGAAATATCTATATTAATATATAACTATCTATTTATATAGCTAGATATATATCTATGCAGTAACATACATTAGATAGATAGATAGATAGATAGACTGTATATAAGCCTGCAAGTCTTGCACTTGAAGCAGCTTTATGATGTCATTAAGGCTCGATGGTGACACGCGCACCCGGAACAAGGACCACAGGTTGTTAGCGGCCATTTTTCCATCAGTCTCCACTGGAGCTAGAAGTGAGCAGACAGATACTCCTATAGACGCGGCTGGAGCCAGATCATTTGTCTCTGTGATGGACAACGTTTGAAATTCGCCCTTAAGCGGGAGACGGCAGCCTACAACAGTCAAATATATTGCGGCTTATCACTTCTTTTGAGGGAGGTACAGTTATTCCAGATAGGGGAATGGGTAGGTTAAGATATTCCAGGGTGGGGAATGCTTATGGGCAAGGCATTATGCTTGATCGGAGGCGGATGAAGTGGCAAAAAAGGCTCGGCCTACACCATGACCATGCAACTCGTCAACCCAAAGTGAATATGAGCCACACAGGTTGGTTGAAATGGCGCAGCATGAATGATAGAACCTGGATCCAAGCATCTCAGGATGCATTGCAGCGAAAACGTTCAACAATGTTCAGCGTGACCAATGTTTCTATCTTGGAAAATGAAATTGCATGCTGTATGGAGTGTTTTTGATATATCTTGTCTCAGGATTTGCTTGCAGTCCTACCATATCCCACAAAATGCAGAAGTGCAGTCAATGCAGCTTTTTACCTAAAATGGTAAAAATTGGTCAAAGCCTCATGCGGTTTATTACCTGCCCCTGGAATAACATCAATGGCAATTATAAGAATAATGCTGATAATAATACAAATTTTGTATGTATGTTTTCAGCCCTACAAAACCATAACTATAGAAGTTTAAATTTATACGTAAAGCTAGATATTTGTAGAAATATCTATATTGATATATAGCTATCTATTTATATAGCTAGATATATATCTATGCAGTAACATACATTAGATAGATAGATAGATAGATAGATAGATAGATAGATAGACTGTATATAAGCCTGCAAGTCTTGCACTTGAAGCAGCTTTATGATGTCATTAAGGCTCGATGGTGACACGCGCACCCGGAACAAGGACCACAGGTTGTTAGCGGCCATTTTTCCATCAGTCTCCACTGGAGCTAGAAGTGAGCAGACAGATACTCCTATAGACGCTGCTGGAGCCAGATCATTTGTCTCTGTGATGGACAACGTTTGAAATTCGCCCTTAAGCGGGAGACGGCAGCCTACAACAGTCAAATTGATCGCTGCTTATCACTTCTTTTGTGGTAGGTACAGTTATTCCAGATAGGGGAATGGGTAGGTTAAGTTATTCCAGGGAGGGGAATGCTTATGGGCAAGGCATTATGCTTGATCGGAGGCGGATGAAGTGGCAAAAAAGGCTCGGCCTACACCATGACCATGCAACTCGTCAACCCAAAGTGAATATGAGCCACACAGGTTGGTTGAAATGGCGCAGCATGAATGATAGAACCTGGATCCAAGCGTCCCAGGATGCATTGCAGCGAAAACGTTCAACAATGTTCAGCGTGACCAATGTTTCTATCTTGGAAAATGAAATTGCATGCTGTATGGAGTGTTTTTGACATATCTTGTCTCAGGATTTGCTTGCAGTCCTACCATATCCCACAAAATGCAGAAGTACAGTCAATGCAGCTTTTTACCTAAAATGGTAAAAATTGGTCAAAGACTCATGCGGTTTATTACCTGCCCCTGGAATAACATCAATGGCAATTATAAGAATAATGCTGATAATAATACAAATTTTGTATGTATGTTTTCAGCCCTACAAAACCATAACTATAGAAGTTTAAATTTATACGTAAAGCTAGATATTTGTAGAAATATCTATATTGATATATAGCTATCTATTTATATAGCTAGATATATATCTATGCAGTAACATACATTAGATAGATAGATAGATAGATAGATAGACTGTATATAAGCCTGCAAGTCTTGCACTTGAAGCAGCTTTATGATGTCATTAAGGCTCGATGGTGACACGCGCACCCGGAACAAGGACCACAGGTTGTTAGCGGCCATTTTTCCATCAGTCTCCACTGGAGCTAGAAGTGAGCAGACAGATACTCCTATAGACGCGGCTGGAGCCAGATCATTTGTCTCTGTGATGGACAACGTTTGAAATTCGCCCTTAAGCGGGAGACGGCAGCCTACAACAGTCAAATTGATCGCTGCTTATCACTTCTTTTGTGGTAGGTACAGTTATTCCAGATAGGGGAATGGGTAGGTTAAGTTATTCCAGGGAGGGGAATGCTTATGGGCAAGGCATTATGCTTGATCGGAGGCGGATGAAGTGGCAAAAAAGGCTCGGCCTACACCATGACCATGCAACTCGTCAACCCAAAGTGAATATGAGCCACACAGGTTGGTTGAAATGGCGCAGCATGAATGATAGAACCTGGATCCAAGCGTCCCAGGATGCATTGCAGCGAAAACGTTCAACAATGTTCAGCGTGACCAATGTTTCTATCTTGGAAATCGAAATTGCATGCTGTATGGAGTGTTTTTGACATATCTTGTCTCAGGATTTGCTTGCAGTCCTACCATATCCCACAAAATGCAGAAGTGCAGTCAATGCAGCTTTTTACCTAAAATGGTAAAAATTGGTCAAAGACTCATGCGGTTTATTACCTGCCCCTGGAATAACATCAATGGCAATTATAAGAATAATGCTGATAATAATACAAATTTTGTATGTATGTTTTCAGCCCTACAAAACCATAACTATACAAGTTTAAATTTATACGTAAAGCTAGATATTTGTAGAAATATCTATATTAATATATAACTATCTATTTATATAGCTAGATATATATCTATGCAGTAACATACATTAGATAGATAGATAGATAGATAGATAGACTGTATATAAGCCTGCAAGTCTTGCACTTGAAGCAGCTTTATGATGTCATTAAGGCTCGATGGTGACACGCGCACCCGGAACAAGGACCACAGGTTGTTAGCGGCCATTTTTCCATCAGTCTCCACTGGAGCTAGAAGTGAGCAGACAGATACTCCTATAGACGCGGCTGGAGCCAGATCATTTGTCTCTGTGATGGACAACGTTTGAAATTCGCCCTTAAGCGGGAGACGGCAGCCTACAACAGTCAAATATATTGCGGCTTATCACTTCTTTTGAGGGAGGTACAGTTATTCCAGATAGGGGAATGGGTAGGTTAAGATATTCCAGGGTGGGGAATGCTTATGGGCAAGGCATTATGCTTGATCGGAGGCGGATGAAGTGGCAAAAAAGGCTCGGCCTACACCATGACCATGCAACTCGTCAACCCAAAGTGAATATGAGCCACACAGGTTGGTTGAAATGGCGCAGCATGAATGATAGAACCTGGATCCAAGCATCTCAGGATGCATTGCAGCGAAAACGTTCAACAATGTTCAGCGTGACCAATGTTTCTATCTTGGAAAATGAAATTGCATGCTGTATGGAGTGTTTTTGATATATCTTGTCTCAGGATTTGCTTGCAGTCCTACCATATCCCACAAAATGCAGAAGTGCAGTCAATGCAGCTTTTTACCTAAAATGGTAAAAATTGGTCAAAGCCTCATGCGGTTTATTACCTGCCCCTGGAATAACATCAATGGCAATTATAAGAATAATGCTGATAATAATACAAATTTTGTATGTATGTTTTCAGCCCTACAAAACCATAACTATAGAAGTTTAAATTTATACGTAAAGCTAGATATTTGTAGAAATATCTATATTGATATATAGCTATCTATTTATATAGCTAGATATATATCTATGCAGTAACATACATTAGATAGATAGATAGATAGATAGATAGATAGATAGATAGATAGACTGTATATAAGCCTGCAAGTCTTGCACTTGAAGCAGCTTTATGATGTCATTAAGGCTCGATGGTGACACGCGCACCCGGAACAAGGACCACAGGTTGTTAGCGGCCATTTTTCCATCAGTCTCCACTGGAGCTAGAAGTGAGCAGACAGATACTCCTATAGACGCGGCTGGAGCCAGATCATTTGTCTCTGTGATGGACAACGTTTGAAATTCGCCCTTAAGCGGGAGACGGCAGCCTACAACAGTCAAATATATTGCGGCTTATCACTTCTTTTGAGGGAGGTACAGTTATTCCAGATAGGGGAATGGGTAGGTTAAGATATTCCAGGGTGGGGAATGCTTATGGGCAAGGCATTATGCTTGATCGGAGGCGGATGAAGTGGCAAAAAAGGCTCGGCCTACACCATGACCATGCAACTCGTCAACCCAAAGTGAATATGAGCCACACAGGTTGGTTGAAATGGCGCAGCATGAATGATAGAACCTGGATCCAAGCATCTCAGGATGCATTGCAGCGAAAACGTTCAACAATGTTCAGCGTGACCAATGTTTCTATCTTGGAAAATGAAATTGCATGCTGTATGGAGTGTTTTTGATATATCTTGTCTCAGGATTTGCTTGCAGTCCTACCATATCCCACAAAATGCAGAAGTGCAGTCAATGCAGCTTTTTACCTAAAATGGTAAAAATTGGTCAAAGCCTCATGCGGTTTATTACCTGCCCCTGGAATAACATCAATGGCAATTATAAGAATAATGCTGATAATAATACAAATTTTGTATGTATGTTTTCAGCCCTACAAAACCATAACTATAGAAGTTTAAATTTATACGTAAAGCTAGATATTTGTAGAAATATCTATATTGATATATAGCTATCTATTTATATAGCTAGATATATATCTATGCAGTAACATACATTAGATAGATAGATAGATAGATAGATAGATAGATAGATAGATGGATAGATAGACTGTATATAAGCCTGCAAGTCTTGCACTTGAAGCAGCTTTATGATGTCATTAAGGCTCGATGGTGACACGCGCACCCGGAACAAGGATCACAGGTTGTTAGCGGCCATTTTTCCATCAGTCTCCACTGGAGCTAGAAGTGAGCAGACAGATACTCCTATAGACGCTGCTGGAGCCAGATCATTTGTCTCTGTGATGGACAACGTTTGAAATTCGCCCTTAAGCGGGAGACGGCAGCCTACAACAGTCAAATTGATCGCTGCTTATCACTTCTTTTGTGGTAGGTACAGTTATTCCAGATAGGGGAATGGGTAGGTTAAGTTATTCCAGGGAGGGGAATGCTTATGGGCAAGGCATTATGCTTGATCGGAGGCGGATGAAGTGGCAAAAAAGGCTCGGCCTACACCATGACCATGCAACTCGTCAACCCAAAGTGAATATGAGCCACACAGGTTGGTTGAAATGGCGCAGCATGAATGATAGAACCTGGATCCAAGCGTCCCAGGATGCATTGCAGCGAAAACGTTCAACAATGTTCAGCGTGACCAATGTTTCTATCTTGGAAAATGAAATTGCATGCTGTATGGAGTGTTTTTGACATATCTTGTCTCAGGATTTGCTTGCAGTCCTACCATATCCCACAAAATGCAGAAGTACAGTCAATGCAGCTTTTTACCTAAAATGGTAAAAATTGGTCAAAGACTCATGCGGTATATTACCTGCCCCTGGAATAACATCAATGGCAATTATAAGAATAATGCTGATAATAATACAAATTTTGTATGTATGTTTTCAGCCCTACAAAACCATAACTATAGAAGTTTAAATTTATACGTAAAGCTAGATATTTGTAGAAATATCTATATTGATATATAGCTATCTATTTATATAGCTAGATATATATCTATGCAGTAACATACATTAGATAGATAGATAGATAGATAGATAGATAGATAGATAGATAGATAGATAGACTGTATATAAGCCTGCAAGTCTTGCACTTGAAGCAGCTTTATGATGTCATTAAGGCTCGATGGTGACACGCGCACCCGGAACAAGGATCACAGGTTGTTAGCGGCCATTTTTCCATCAGTCTCCACTGGAGCTAGAAGTGAGCAGACAGATACTCCTATAGACGCTGCTGGAGCCAGATCATTTGTCTCTGTGATGGACAACGTTTGAAATTCGCCCTTAAGCGGGATACGGCAGCCTACAACAGTCAAATTGATCGCTGCTTATCACTTCTTTTGTGGTAGGTACAGTTATTCCAGATAGGGGAATGGGTAGGTTAAGTTATTCCAGGGAGGGGAATGCTTATGGGCAAGGCATTATGCTTGATCGGAGGCGGATGAAGTGGCAAAAAAGGCTCGGCCTACACCATGACCATGCCAATCGTCAACCCAAAGTGAATATGAGCCACACAGGTTGGTTGAAATAGCGCAACATGAATGATGGAACCTGGATCCAAGCGTCCCAGGATGCATTGCAGTGAAAACGTTCAACAATGTTCAGCGTGACCAATGTTTCTATCTTGGAAATCGAAATTGCATGCTGTATGGAGTGTTTTTGACATATCTTGTCTCAGGATTTGCTTGCAGTCCTACCATATCCCACAAAATGCAGAAGTGCAGTCAATGCAGCTTTTTACCTAAAATGGTAAAAATTGGTCAAAGACTCATGCGGTTTATTACCTGCCCCTGGAATAACATCAATGGCAATTATAAGAATAATGCTGATAATAATACAAATTTTGTATGTATGTTTTCAGCCCTACAAAACCATAACTATACAAGTTTAAATTTATACGTAAAGCTAGATATTTGTAGAAATATCTATATTAATATATAACTATCTATTTATATAGCTAGATATATATCTATGCAGTAACATACATTAGATAGATAGATAGATAGATAGATAGACTGTATATAAGCCTGCAAGTCTTGCACTTGAAGCAGCTTTATGATGTCATTAAGGCTCGATGGTGACACGCGCACCCGGAACAAGGACCACAGGTTGTTAGCGGCCATTTTTCCATCAGTCTCCACTGGAGCTAGAAGTGAGCAGACAGATACTCCTATAGACGCGGCTGGAGCCAGATCATTTGTCTCTGTGATGGACAACGTTTGAAATTCGCCCTTAAGCGGGAGACGGCAGCCTACAACAGTCAAATATATTGCGGCTTATCACTTCTTTTGAGGGAGGTACAGTTATTCCAGATAGGGGAATGGCAAGGTTAAGATATTCCAGGGTGGGGAATGCTTATGGGCAAGGCATTATGCTTGATCGGAGGCGGATGAAGTGGCAAAAAAGGCTCGGCCTACACCATGACCATGCAACTCGTCAACCCAAAGTGAATATGAGCCACACAGGTTGGTTGAAATGGCGCAGCATGAATGATAGAACCTGGATCCAAGCATCTCAGGATGCATTGCAGCGAAAACGTTCAACAATGTTCAGCGTGACCAATGTTTCTATCTTGGAAAATGAAATTGCATGCTGTATGGAGTGTTTTTGATATATCTTGTCTCAGGATTTGCTTGCAGTCCTACCATATCCCACAAAATGCAGAAGTGCAGTCAATGCAGCTTTTTACCTAAAATGGTAAAAATTGGTCAAAGCCTCATGCGGTTTATTACCTGCCCCTGGAATAACATCAATGGCAATTATAAGAATAATGCTGATAATAATACAAATTTTGTATGTATGTTTTCAGCCCTACAAAACCATAACTATAGAAGTTTAAATTTATACGTAAAGCTAGATATTTGTAGAAATATCTATATTGATATATAGCTATCTATTTATATAGCTAGATATATATCTATGCAGTAACATACATTAGATAGATAGATAGATAGATGGATAGATAGACTGTATATAAGCCTTCAAGTCTTGCACTTGAAGCAGCTTTATGATGTCATTAAGGCTCGATGGTGACACGCGCACCCGGAACAAGGATCACAGGTTGTTAGCGGCCATTTTTCCATCAGTCTCCACTGGAGCTAGAAGTGAGCAGACAGATACTCCTATAGACGCTGCTGGAGCCAGATCATTTGTCTCTGTGATGGACAACGTTTGAAATTCGCCCTTAAGCGGGAGACGGCAGCCTACAACAGTCAAATTGATCGCTGCTTATCACTTCTTTTGTGGTAGGTACAGTTATTCCAGATAGGGGAATGGGTAGGTTAAGTTATTCCAGGGAGGGGAATGCTTATGGGCAAGGCATTATGCTTGATCGGAGGCGGATGAAGTGGCAAAAAAGGCTCGGCCTACACCATGACCATGCAACTCGTCAACCCAAAGTGAATATGAGCCACACAGGTTGGTTGAAATGGCGCAGCATGAATGATAGAACCTGGATCCAAGCGTCCCAGGATGCATTGCAGCGAAAACGTTCAACAATGTTCAGCGTGACCAATGTTTCTATCTTGGAAAATGAAATTGCATGCTGTATGGAGTGTTTTTGACATATCTTGTCTCAGGATTTGCTTGCAGTCCTACCATATCCCACAAAATGCAGAAGTACAGTCAATGCAGCTTTTTACCTAAAATGGTAAAAATTGGTCAAAGACTCATGCGGTTTATTACCTGCCCCTGGAATAACATCAATGGCAATTATAAGAATAATGCTGATAATAATACAAATTTTGTATGTATGTTTTCAGCCCTACAAAACCATAACTATAGAAGTTTAAATTTATACGTAAAGCTAGATATTTGTAGAAATATCTATATTGATATATAGCTATCTATTTATATAGCTAGATATATATCTATGCAGTAACATACATTAGATAGATAGATAGATAGATAGATAGATAGATAGATAGATAGATAGACTGTATATAAGCCTGCAAGTCTTGCACTTGAAGCAGCTTTATGATGTCATTAAGGCTCGATGGTGACACGCGCACCCGGAACAAGGATCACAGGTTGTTAGCGGCCATTTTTCCATCAGTCTCCACTGGAGCTAGAAGTGAGCAGACAGATACTCCTATAGACGCTGCTGGAGCCAGATCATTTGTCTCTGTGATGGACAACGTTTGAAATTCGCCCTTAAGCGGGAGACGGCAGCCTACAACAGTCAAATTGATCGCTGCTTATCACTTCTTTTGTGGTAGGTACAGTTATTCCAGATAGGGGAATGGGTAGGTTAAGTTATTCCAGGGAGGGGAATGCTTATGGGCAAGGCATTATGCTTGATCGGAGGCGGATGAAGTGGCAAAAAAGGCTCGGCCTACACCATGACCATGCAACTCGTCAACCCAAAGTGAATATGAGCCACACAGGTTGGTTGAAATGGCGCAGCATGAATGATAGAACCTGGATCCAAGCGTCCCAGGATGCATTGCAGCGAAAACGTTCAACAATGTTCAGCGTGACCAATGTTTCTATCTTGGAAAATGAAATTGCATGCTGTATGGAGTGTTTTTGACATATCTTGTCTCAGGATTTGCTTGCAGTCCTACCATATTCCACAAAATGCAGAAGTACAGTCAATGCAGCTTTTTACCTAAAATGGTAAAAATTGGTCAAAGACTCATGCGGTTTATTACCTGCCCCTGGAATAACATCAATGGCAATTATAAGAATAATGCTGATAATAATACAAATTTTGTATGTATGTTTTCAGCCCTACAAAACCATAACTATAGAAGTTTAAATTTATACGTAAAGCTAGATATTTGTAGAAATATCTATATTGATATATAGCTATCTATTTATATAGCTAGATATATATCTATGCAGTAACATACATTAGATAGATAGATAGATAGATAGATAGATAGATAGACTGTATATAAGCCTGCAAGTCTTGCACTTGAAGCAGCTTTATGATGTCATTAAGGCTCGATGGTGACACGCGCACCCGGAACAAGGATCACAGGTTGTTAGCGGCCATTTTTCCATCAGTCTCCACTGGAGCTAGAAGTGAGCAGACAGATACTCCTATAGACGCTGCTGGAGCCAGATCATTTGTCTCTGTGATGGACAACGTTTGAAATTCGCCCTTAAGCGGGATACGGCAGCCTACAACAGTCAAATTGATCGCTGCTTATCACTTCTTTTGTGGTAGGTACAGTTATTCCAGATAGGGGAATGGGTAGGTTAAGTTATTCCAGGGAGGGGAATGCTTATGGGCAAGGCATTATGCTTGATCGGAGGCGGATGAAGTGGCAAAAAAGGCTCGGCCTACACCATGACCATGCCAATCGTCAACCCAAAGTGAATATGAGCCACACAGGTTGGTTGAAATAGCGCAACATGAATGATGGAACCTGGATCCAAGCGTCCCAGGATGCATTGCAGCGAAAACGTTCAACAATGTTCAGCGTGACCAATGTTTCTATCTTGGAAAATGAAATTGCATGCTGTATGGAGTGTTTTTGATATATCTTGTCTCAGGATTTGCTTGCAGTCCTACCATATCCCACAAAATGCAGAAGTGCAGTCAATGCAGCTTTTTACCTAAAATGGTAAAAATTGGTCAAAGCCTCATGCGGTTTATTACCTGTCCCTGGAATAACATCAATGGCAATTATAAGAGTAATGCTGATAATAATACAAATTTTGTATGTATGTTTTCAGCCCTACAAAACCATAACTATAGAAGTTTAAATTTATACGTAAAGCTAGATATTTGTAGAAATATCTATATTGATATATAGCTATCTATTTATATAGCTAGATATATATCTATGCAGTAACATACATTAGATAGATAGATAGATAGATAGACTGTATATAAGCCTGCAAGTCTTGCACTTGAAGCAGCTTTATGATGTCATTAAGGCTCGATGGTGACACGCGCACCCGGAACAAGGATCACAGGTTGTTAGCGGCCATTTTTCCATCAGTCTCCACTGGAGCTAGAAGTGAGCAGACAGATACTCCTATAGACGCTGCTGGAGCCAGATCATTTGTCTCTGTGATGGACAACGTTTGAAATTCGCCCTTAAGCGGGATACGGCAGCCTACAACAGTCAAATTGATCGCTGCTTATCACTTCTTTTGTGGTAGGTACAGTTATTCCAGATAGGGGAATGGGTAGGTTAAGTTATTCCAGGGAGGGGAATGCTTATGGGCAAGGCATTATGCTTGATCGGAGGCGGATGAAGTGGCAAAAAAGGCTCGGCCTACACCATGACCATGCAACTCGTCAACCCAAAGTGAATATGAGCCACACAGGTTGGTTGAAATGGCGCAGCATGAATGATAGAACCTGGATCCAAGCGTCCCAGGATGCATTGCAGCGAAAACGTTCAACAATGTTCAGCGTGACCAATGTTTCTATCTTGGAAAATGAAATTGCATGCTGTATGGAGTGTTTTTGACATATCTTGTCTCAGGATTTGCTTGCAGTCCTACCATATCCCACAAAATGCAGAAGTACAGTCAATGCAGCTTTTTACCTAAAATGGTAAAAATTGGTCAAAGACTCATGCGGTTTATTACCTGCCCCTGGAATAACATCAATGGCAATTATAAGAATAATGCTGATAATAATACAAATTTTGTATGTATGTTTTCAGCCCTACAAAACCATAACTATAGAAGTTTAAATTTATACGTAAAGCTAGATATTTGTAGAAATATCTATATTGATATATAGCTATCTATTTATATAGCTAGATATATATCTATGCAGTAACATACATTAGATAGATAGATAGATAGATAGATAGACTGTATATAAGCCTGCAAGTCTTGCACTTGAAGCAGCTTTATGATGTCATTAAGGCTCGATGGTGACACGCGCACCCGGAACAAGGATCACAGGTTGTTAGCGGCCATTTTTCCATCAGTCTCCACTGGAGCTAGAAGTGAGCAGACAGATACTCCTATAGACGCTGCTGGAGCCAGATCATTTGTCTCTGTGATGGACAACGTTTGAAATTCGCCCTTAAGCGGGATACGGCAGCCTACAACAGTCAAATTGATCGCTGCTTATCACTTCTTTTGTGGTAGGTACAGTTATTCCAGATAGGGGAATGGGTAGGTTAAGTTATTCCAGGGAGGGGAATGCTTATGGGCAAGGCATTATGCTTGATCGGAGGCGGATGAAGTGGCAAAAAAGGCTCGGCCTACACCATGACCATGCCAATCGTCAACCCAAAGTGAATATGAGCCACACAGGTTGGTTGAAATAGCGCAACATGAATGATGGAACCTGGATCCAAGCGTCCCAGGATGCATTGCAGCGAAAACGTTCAACAATGTTCAGCGTGACCAATGTTTCTATCTTGGAAAATGAAATTGCATGCTGTATGGAGTGTTTTTGATATATCTTGTCTCAGGATTTGCTTGCAGTCCTACCATATCCCACAAAATGCAGAAGTGCAGTCAATGCAGCTTTTTACCTAAAATGGTAAAAATTGGTCAAAGCCTCATGCGGTTTATTACCTGTCCCTGGAATAACATCAATGGCAATTATAAGAGTAATGCTGATAATAATACAAATTTTGTATGTATGTTTTCAGCCCTACAAAACCATAACTATAGAAGTTTAAATTTATACGTAAAGCTAGATATTTGTAGAAATATCTATATTGATATATAGCTATCTATTTATATAGCTAGATATATATCTATGCAGTAACATACATTAGATAGATAGATAGATAGATAGACTGTATATAAGCCTGCAAGTCTTGCACTTGAAGCAGCTTTATGATGTCATTAAGGCTCGATGGTGACACGCGCACCCGGAACAAGGATCACAGGTTGTTAGCGGCCATTTTTCCATCAGTCTCCACTGGAGCTAGAAGTGAGCAGACAGATACTCCTATAGACGCTGCTGGAGCCAGATCATTTGTCTCTGTGATGGACAACGTTTGAAATTCGCCCTTAAGCGGGAGACGGCAGCCTACAACAGTCAAATTGATCGCTGCTTATCACTTCTTTTGTGGTAGGTACAGTTATTCCAGATAGGGGAATGGGTAGGTTAAGTTATTCCAGGGAGGGGAATGCTTATGGGCAAGGCATTATGCTTGATCGGAGGCGGATGAAGTGGCAAAAAAGGCTCGGCCTACACCATGACCATGCAACTCGTCAACCCAAAGTGAATATGAGCCACACAGGTTGGTTGAAATGGCGCAGCATGAATGATAGAACCTGGATCCAAGCGTCCCAGGATGCATTGCAGCGAAAACGTTCAACAATGTTCAGCGTGACCAATGTTTCTATCTTGGAAAATGAAATTGCATGCTGTATGGAGTGTTTTTGACATATCTTGTCTCAGGATTTGCTTGCAGTCCTACCATATCCCACAAAATGCAGAAGTACAGTCAATGCAGCTTTTTACCTAAAATGGTAAAAATTGGTCAAAGACTCATGCGGTTTATTACCTGCCCCTGGAATAACATCAATGGCAATTATAAGAATAATGCTGATAATAATACAAATTTTGTATGTATGTTTTCAGCCCTACAAAACCATAACTATAGAAGTTTAAATTTATACGTAAAGCTAGATATTTGTAGAAATATCTATATTGATATATAGCTATCTATTTATATAGCTAGATATATATCTATGCAGTAACATACATTAGATAGATAGATAGATAGATAGATAGATAGATAGATAGATAGATAGATAGATAGACTGTATATAAGCCTGCAAGTCTTGCACTTGAAGCAGCTTTATGATGTCATTAAGGCTCGATGGTGACACGCGCACCCGGAACAAGGATCACAGGTTGTTAGCGGCCATTTTTCCATCAGTCTCCACTGGAGCTAGAAGTGAGCAGACAGATACTCCTATAGACGCTGCTGGAGCCAGATCATTTGTCTCTGTGATGGACAACGTTTGAAATTCGCCCTTAAGCGGGAGACGGCAGCCTACAACAGTCAAATTGATCGCTGCTTATCACTTCTTTTGTGGTAGGTACAGTTATTCCAGATAGGGGAATGGGTAGGTTAAGTTATTCCAGGGAGGGGAATGCTTATGGGCAAGGCATTATGCTTGATCGGAGGCGGATGAAGTGGCAAAAAAGGCTCGGCCTACACCATGACCATGCAACTCGTCAACCCAAAGTGAATATGAGCCACACAGGTTGGTTGAAATGGCGCAGCATGAATGATAGAACCTGGATCCAAGCGTCCCAGGATGCATTGCAGCGAAAACGTTCAACAATGTTCAGCGTGACCAATGTTTCTATCTTGGAAAATGAAATTGCATGCTGTATGGAGTGTTTTTGACATATCTTGTCTCAGGATTTGCTTGCAGTCCTACCATATCCCACAAAATGCAGAAGTACAGTCAATGCAGCTTTTTACCTAAAATGGTAAAAATTGGTCAAAGACTCATGCGGTTTATTACCTGCCCCTGGAATAACATCAATGGCAATTATAAGAATAATGCTGATAATAATACAAATTTTGTATGTATGTTTTCAGCCCTACAAAACCATAACTATAGAAGTTTAAATTTATACGTAAAGCTAGATATTTGTAGAAATATCTATATTGATATATAGCTATCTATTTATATAGCTAGATATATATCTATGCAGTAACATACATTAGATAGATAGATAGATAGATAGACTGTATATAAGCCTGCAAGTCTTGCACTTGAAGCAGCTTTATGATGTCATTAAGGCTCGATGGTGACACGCGCACCCGGAACAAGGATCACAGGTTGTTAGCGGCCATTTTTCCATCAGTCTCCACTGGAGCTAGAAGTGAGCAGACAGATACTCCTATAGACGCTGCTGGAGCCAGATCATTTGTCTCTGTGATGGACAACGTTTGAAATTCGCCCTTAAGCGGGAGACGGCAGCCTACAACAGTCAAATTGATCGCTGCTTATCACTTCTTTTGTGGTAGGTACAGTTATTCCAGATAGGGGAATGGGTAGGTTAAGTTATTCCAGGGAGGGGAATGCTTATGGGCAAGGCATTATGCTTGATCGGAGGCGGATGAAGTGGCAAAAAAGGCTCGGCCTACACCATGACCATGCAACTCGTCAACCCAAAGTGAATATGAGCCACACAGGTTGGTTGAAATGGCGCAGCATGAATGATAGAACCTGGATCCAAGCGTCCCAGGATGCATTGCAGCGAAAACGTTCAACAATGTTCAGCGTGACCAATGTTTCTATCTTGGAAAATGAAATTGCATGCTGTATGGAGTGTTTTTGACATATCTTGTCTCAGGATTTGCTTGCAGTCCTACCATATCCCACAAAATGCAGAAGTACAGTCAATGCAGCTTTTTACCTAAAATGGTAAAAATTGGTCAAAGACTCATGCGGTTTATTACCTGCCCCTGGAATAACATCAATGGCAATTATAAGAATAATGCTGATAATAATACAAATTTTGTATGTATGTTTTCAGCCCTACAAAACCATAACTATAGAAGTTTAAATTTATACGTAAAGCTAGATATTTGTAGAAATATCTATATTGATATATAGCTATCTATTTATATAGCTAGATATATATCTATGCAGTAACATACATTAGATAGATAGATAGATAGATAGATAGATAGATAGATAGATAGACTGTATATAAGCCTGCAAGTCTTGCACTTGAAGCAGCTTTATGATGTCATTAAGGCTCGATGGTGACACGCGCACCCGGAACAAGGATCACAGGTTGTTAGCGGCCATTTTTCCATCAGTCTCCACTGGAGCTAGAAGTGAGCAGACAGATACTCCTATAGACGCTGCTGGAGCCAGATCATTTGTCTCTGTGATGGACAACGTTTGAAATTCGCCCTTAAGCGGGATACGGCAGCCTACAACAGTCAAATTGATCGCTGCTTATCACTTCTTTTGTGGTAGGTACAGTTATTCCAGATAGGGGAATGGGTAGGTTAAGTTATTCCAGGGAGGGGAATGCTTATGGGCAAGGCATTATGCTTGATCGGAGGCGGATGAAGTGGCAAAAAAGGCTCGGCCTACACCATGACCATGCCAATCGTCAACCCAAAGTGAATATGAGCCACACAGGTTGGTTGAAATAGCGCAACATGAATGATGGAACCTGGATCCAAGCGTCCCAGGATGCATTGCAGCGAAAACGTTCAACAATGTTCAGCGTGACCAATGTTTCTATCTTGGAAAATGAAATTGCATGCTGTATGGAGTGTTTTTGATATATCTTGTCTCAGGATTTGCTTGCAGTCCTACCATATCCCACAAAATGCAGAAGTGCAGTCAATGCAGCTTTTTACCTAAAATGGTAAAAATTGGTCAAAGCCTCATGCGGTTTATTACCTGCCCCTGGAATAACATCAATGGCAATTATAAGAATAATGCTGATAATAATACAAATTTTGTATGTATGTTTTCAGCCCTACAAAACCATAACTATAGAAGTTTAAATTTATACGTAAAGCTAGATATTTGTAGAAATATCTATATTGATATATAGCTATCTATTTATATAGCTAGATATATATCTATGCAGTAACATACATTAGATAGATAGATAGATAGATAGACTGTATATAAGCCTGCAAGTCTTGCACTTGAAGCAGCTTTATGATGTCATTAAGGCTCGATGGTGACACGCGCACCCGGAACAAGGATCACAGGTTGTTAGCGGCCATTTTTCCATCAGTCTCCACTGGAGCTAGAAGTGAGCAGACAGATACTCCTATAGACGCTGCTGGAGCCAGATCATTTGTCTCTGTGATGGACAACGTTTGAAATTCGCCCTTAAGCGGGAGACGGCAGCCTACAACAGTCAAATTGATCGCTGCTTATCACTTCTTTTGTGGTAGGTACAGTTATTCCAGATAGGGGAATGGGTAGGTTAAGTTATTCCAGGGAGGGGAATGCTTATGGGCAAGGCATTATGCTTGATCGGAGGCGGATGAAGTGGCAAAAAAGGCTCGGCCTACACCATGACCATGCCAATCGTCAACCCAAAGTGAATATGAGCCACACAGGTTGGTTGAAATAGCGCAACATGAATGATGGAACCTGGATCCAAGCGTCCCAGGATGCATTGCAGCGAAAACGTTCAACAATGTTCAGCGTGACCAATGTTTCTATCTTGGAAAATGAAATTGCATGCTGTATGGAGTGTTTTTGATATATCTTGTCTCAGGATTTGCTTGCAGTCCTACCATATCCCACAAAATGCAGAAGTGCAGTCAATGCAGCTTTTTACCTAAAATGGTAAAAATTGGTCAAAGCCTCATGCGGTTTATTACCTGTCCCTGGAATAACATCAATGGCAATTATAAGAGTAATGCTGATAATAATACAAATTTTGTATGTATGTTTTCAGCCCTACAAAACCATAACTATAGAAGTTTAAATTTATACGTAAAGCTAGATATTTGTAGAAATATCTATATTGATATATAGCTATCTATTTATATAGCTAGATATATATCTATGCAGTAACATACATTAGATAGATAGATAGATAGATAGACTGTATATAAGCCTGCAAGTCTTGCACTTGAAGCAGCTTTATGATGTCATTAAGGCTCGATGGTGACACGCGCACCCGGAACAAGGATCACAGGTTGTTAGCGGCCATTTTTCCATCAGTCTCCACTGGAGCTAGAAGTGAGCAGACAGATACTCCTATAGACGCTGCTGGAGCCAGATCATTTGTCTCTGTGATGGACAACGTTTGAAATTCGCCCTTAAGCGGGATACGGCAGCCTACAACAGTCAAATTGATCGCTGCTTATCACTTCTTTTGTGGTAGGTACAGTTATTCCAGATAGGGGAATGGGTAGGTTAAGTTATTCCAGGGAGGGGAATGCTTATGGGCAAGGCATTATGCTTGATCGGAGGCGGATGAAGTGGCAAAAAAGGCTCGGCCTACACCATGACCATGCAACTCGTCAACCCAAAGTGAATATGAGCCACACAGGTTGGTTGAAATGGCGCAGCATGAATGATAGAACCTGGATCCAAGCGTCCCAGGATGCATTGCAGCGAAAACGTTCAACAATGTTCAGCGTGACCAATGTTTCTATCTTGGAAAATGAAATTGCATGCTGTATGGAGTGTTTTTGACATATCTTGTCTCAGGATTTGCTTGCAGTCCTACCATATCCCACAAAATGCAGAAGTACAGTCAATGCAGCTTTTTACCTAAAATGGTAAAAATTGGTCAAAGACTCATGCGGTTTATTACCTGCCCCTGGAATAACATCAATGGCAATTATAAGAATAATGCTGATAATAATACAAATTTTGTATGTATGTTTTCAGCCCTACAAAACCATAACTATAGAAGTTTAAATTTATACGTAAAGCTAGATATTTGTAGAAATATCTATATTGATATATAGCTATCTATTTATATAGCTAGATATATATCTATGCAGTAACATACATTAGATAGATAGATAGATAGATAGATAGACTGTATATAAGCCTGCAAGTCTTGCACTTGAAGCAGCTTTATGATGTCATTAAGGCTCGATGGTGACACGCGCACCCGGAACAAGGATCACAGGTTGTTAGCGGCCATTTTTCCATCAGTCTCCACTGGAGCTAGAAGTGAGCAGACAGATACTCCTATAGACGCTGCTGGAGCCAGATCATTTGTCTCTGTGATGGACAACGTTTGAAATTCGCCCTTAAGCGGGATACGGCAGCCTACAACAGTCAAATTGATCGCTGCTTATCACTTCTTTTGTGGTAGGTACAGTTATTCCAGATAGGGGAATGGGTAGGTTAAGTTATTCCAGGGAGGGGAATGCTTATGGGCAAGGCATTATGCTTGATCGGAGGCGGATGAAGTGGCAAAAAAGGCTCGGCCTACACCATGACCATGCCAATCGTCAACCCAAAGTGAATATGAGCCACACAGGTTGGTTGAAATAGCGCAACATGAATGATGGAACCTGGATCCAAGCGTCCCAGGATGCATTGCAGCGAAAACGTTCAACAATGTTCAGCGTGACCAATGTTTCTATCTTGGAAAATGAAATTGCATGCTGTATGGAGTGTTTTTGATATATCTTGTCTCAGGATTTGCTTGCAGTCCTACCATATCCCACAAAATGCAGAAGTGCAGTCAATGCAGCTTTTTACCTAAAATGGTAAAAATTGGTCAAAGCCTCATGCGGTTTATTACCTGTCCCTGGAATAACATCAATGGCAATTATAAGAGTAATGCTGATAATAATACAAATTTTGTATGTATGTTTTCAGCCCTACAAAACCATAACTATAGAAGTTTAAATTTATACGTAAAGCTAGATATTTGTAGAAATATCTATATTGATATATAGCTATCTATTTATATAGCTAGATATATATCTATGCAGTAACATACATTAGATAGATAGATAGATAGATAGACTGTATATAAGCCTGCAAGTCTTGCACTTGAAGCAGCTTTATGATGTCATTAAGGCTCGATGGTGACACGCGCACCCGGAACAAGGATCACAGGTTGTTAGCGGCCATTTTTCCATCAGTCTCCACTGGAGCTAGAAGTGAGCAGACAGATACTCCTATAGACGCTGCTGGAGCCAGATCATTTGTCTCTGTGATGGACAACGTTTGAAATTCGCCCTTAAGCGGGAGACGGCAGCCTACAACAGTCAAATTGATCGCTGCTTATCACTTCTTTTGTGGTAGGTACAGTTATTCCAGATAGGGGAATGGGTAGGTTAAGTTATTCCAGGGAGGGGAATGCTTATGGGCAAGGCATTATGCTTGATCGGAGGCGGATGAAGTGGCAAAAAAGGCTCGGCCTACACCATGACCATGCAACTCGTCAACCCAAAGTGAATATGAGCCACACAGGTTGGTTGAAATGGCGCAGCATGAATGATAGAACCTGGATCCAAGCGTCCCAGGATGCATTGCAGCGAAAACGTTCAACAATGTTCAGCGTGACCAATGTTTCTATCTTGGAAAATGAAATTGCATGCTGTATGGAGTGTTTTTGACATATCTTGTCTCAGGATTTGCTTGCAGTCCTACCATATCCCACAAAATGCAGAAGTACAGTCAATGCAGCTTTTTACCTAAAATGGTAAAAATTGGTCAAAGACTCATGCGGTTTATTACCTGCCCCTGGAATAACATCAATGGCAATTATAAGAATAATGCTGATAATAATACAAATTTTGTATGTATGTTTTCAGCCCTACAAAACCATAACTATAGAAGTTTAAATTTATACGTAAAGCTAGATATTTGTAGAAATATCTATATTGATATATAGCTATCTATTTATATAGCTAGATATATATCTATGCAGTAACATACATTAGATAGATAGATAGATAGATAGATAGATAGATAGATAGATAGACTGTATATAAGCCTGCAAGTCTTGCACTTGAAGCAGCTTTATGATGTCATTAAGGCTCGATGGTGACACGCGCACCCGGAACAAGGATCACAGGTTGTTAGCGGCCATTTTTCCATCAGTCTCCACTGGAGCTAGAAGTGAGCAGACAGATACTCCTATAGACGCTGCTGGAGCCAGATCATTTGTCTCTGTGATGGACAACGTTTGAAATTCGCCCTTAAGCGGGAGACGGCAGCCTACAACAGTCAAATTGATCGCTGCTTATCACTTCTTTTGTGGTAGGTACAGTTATTCCAGATAGGGGAATGGGTAGGTTAAGTTATTCCAGGGAGGGGAATGCTTATGGGCAAGGCATTATGCTTGATCGGAGGCGGATGAAGTGGCAAAAAAGGCTCGGCCTACACCATGACCATGCAACTCGTCAACCCAAAGTGAATATGAGCCACACAGGTTGGTTGAAATGGCGCAGCATGAATGATAGAACCTGGATCCAAGCGTCCCAGGATGCATTGCAGCGAAAACGTTCAACAATGTTCAGCGTGACCAATGTTTCTATCTTGGAAAATGAAATTGCATGCTGTATGGAGTGTTTTTGACATATCTTGTCTCAGGATTTGCTTGCAGTCCTACCATATCCCACAAAATGCAGAAGTACAGTCAATGCAGCTTTTTACCTAAAATGGTAAAAATTGGTCAAAGACTCATGCGGTTTATTACCTGCCCCTGGAATAACATCAATGGCAATTATAAGAATAATGCTGATAATAATACAAATTTTGTATGTATGTTTTCAGCCCTACAAAACCATAACTATAGAAGTTTAAATTTATACGTAAAGCTAGATATTTGTAGAAATATCTATATTGATATATAGCTATCTATTTATATAGCTAGATATATATCTATGCAGTAACATACATTAGATAGATAGATAGATAGATAGACTGTATATAAGCCTGCAAGTCTTGCACTTGAAGCAGCTTTATGATGTCATTAAGGCTCGATGGTGACACGCGCACCCGGAACAAGGATCACAGGTTGTTAGCGGCCATTTTTCCATCAGTCTCCACTGGAGCTAGAAGTGAGCAGACAGATACTCCTATAGACGCTGCTGGAGCCAGATCATTTGTCTCTGTGATGGACAACGTTTGAAATTCGCCCTTAAGCGGGAGACGGCAGCCTACAACAGTCAAATTGATCGCTGCTTATCACTTCTTTTGTGGTAGGTACAGTTATTCCAGATAGGGGAATGGGTAGGTTAAGTTATTCCAGGGAGGGGAATGCTTATGGGCAAGGCATTATGCTTGATCGGAGGCGGATGAAGTGGCAAAAAAGGCTCGGCCTACACCATGACCATGCAACTCGTCAACCCAAAGTGAATATGAGCCACACAGGTTGGTTGAAATGGCGCAGCATGAATGATAGAACCTGGATCCAAGCGTCCCAGGATGCATTGCAGCGAAAACGTTCAACAATGTTCAGCGTGACCAATGTTTCTATCTTGGAAAATGAAATTGCATGCTGTATGGAGTGTTTTTGACATATCTTGTCTCAGGATTTGCTTGCAGTCCTACCATATCCCACAAAATGCAGAAGTACAGTCAATGCAGCTTTTTACCTAAAATGGTAAAAATTGGTCAAAGACTCATGCGGTTTATTACCTGCCCCTGGAATAACATCAATGGCAATTATAAGAATAATGCTGATAATAATACAAATTTTGTATGTATGTTTTCAGCCCTACAAAACCATAACTATAGAAGTTTAAATTTATACGTAAAGCTAGATATTTGTAGAAATATCTATATTGATATATAGCTATCTATTTATATAGCTAGATATATATCTATGCAGTAACATACATTAGATAGATAGATAGATAGATAGATAGATAGACTGTATATAAGCCTGCAAGTCTTGCACTTGAAGCAGCTTTATGATGTCATTAAGGCTCGATGGTGACACGCGCACCCGGAACAAGGATCACAGGTTGTTAGCGGCCATTTTTCCATCAGTCTCCACTGGAGCTAGAAGTGAGCAGACAGATACTCCTATAGACGCTGCTGGAGCCAGATCATTTGTCTCTGTGATGGACAACGTTTGAAATTCGCCCTTAAGCGGGATACGGCAGCCTACAACAGTCAAATTGATCGCTGCTTATCACTTCTTTTGTGGTAGGTACAGTTATTCCAGATAGGGGAATGGGTAGGTTAAGTTATTCCAGGGAGGGGAATGCTTATGGGCAAGGCATTATGCTTGATCGGAGGCGGATGAAGTGGCAAAAAAGGCTCGGCCTACACCATGACCATGCCAATCGTCAACCCAAAGTGAATATGAGCCACACAGGTTGGTTGAAATAGCGCAACATGAATGATGGAACCTGGATCCAAGCGTCCCAGGATGCATTGCAGCGAAAACGTTCAACAATGTTCAGCGTGACCAATGTTTCTATCTTGGAAAATGAAATTGCATGCTGTATGGAGTGTTTTTGATATATCTTGTCTCAGGATTTGCTTGCAGTCCTACCATATCCCACAAAATGCAGAAGTGCAGTCAATGCAGCTTTTTACCTAAAATGGTAAAAATTGGTCAAAGCCTCATGCGGTTTATTACCTGCCTCTGGAATAACATCAATGGCAATTATAAGAATAATGCTGATAATAATACAAATTTTGTATGTATGTTTTCAGCCCTACAAAACCATAACTATAGAAGTTTAAATTTATACGTAAAGCTAGATATTTGTAGAAATATCTATATTGATATATAGCTATCTATTTATATAGCTAGATATATATCTATGCAGTAACATACATTAGATAGATAGATAGATAGATAGACTGTATATAAGCCTGCAAGTCTTGCACTTGAAGCAGCTTTATGATGTCATTAAGGCTCGATGGTGACACGCGCACCCGGAACAAGGATCACAGGTTGTTAGCGGCCATTTTTCCATCAGTCTCCACTGGAGCTAGAAGTGAGCAGACAGATACTCCTATAGACGCTGCTGGAGCCAGATCATTTGTCTCTGTGATGGACAACGTTTGAAATTCGCCCTTAAGCGGGAGACGGCAGCCTACAACAGTCAAATTGATCGCTGCTTATCACTTCTTTTGTGGTAGGTACAGTTATTCCAGATAGGGGAATGGGTAGGTTAAGTTATTCCAGGGAGGGGAATGCTTATGGGCAAGGCATTATGCTTGATCGGAGGCGGATGAAGTGGCAAAAAAGGCTCGGCCTACACCATGACCATGCCAATCGTCAACCCAAAGTGAATATGAGCCACACAGGTTGGTTGAAATAGCGCAACATGAATGATGGAACCTGGATCCAAGCGTCCCAGGATGCATTGCAGTGAAAACGTTCAACAATGTTCAGCGTGACCAATGTTTCTATCTTGGAAATCGAAATTGCATGCTGTATGGAGTGTTTTTGACATATCTTGTCTCAGGATTTGCTTGCAGTCCTACCATATCCCACAAAATGCAGAAGTGCAGTCAATGCAGCTTTTTACCTAAAATGGTAAAAATTGGTCAAAGACTCATGCGGTTTATTACCTGCCCCTGGAATAACATCAATGGCAATTATAAGAATAATGCTGATAATAATACAAATTTTGTATGTATGTTTTCAGCCCTACAAAACCATAACTATACAAGTTTAAATTTATACGTAAAGCTAGATATTTGTAGAAATATCTATATTAATATATAACTATCTATTTATATAGCTAGATATATATCTATGCAGTAACATACATTAGATAGATAGATAGATAGATAGACTGTATATAAGCCTGCAAGTCTTGCACTTGAAGCAGCTTTATGATGTCATTAAGGCTCGATGGTGACACGCGCACCCGGAACAAGGACCACAGGTTGTTAGCGGCCATTTTTCCATCAGTCTCCACTGGAGCTAGAAGTGAGCAGACAGATACTCCTATAGACGCGGCTGGAGCCAGATCATTTGTCTCTGTGATGGACAACGTTTGAAATTCGCCCTTAAGCGGGAGACGGCAGCCTACAACAGTCAAATATATTGCGGCTTATCACTTCTTTTGAGGGAGGTACAGTTATTCCAGATAGGGGAATGGGTAGGTTAAGATATTCCAGGGTGGGGAATGCTTATGGGCAAGGCATTATGCTTGATCGGAGGCGGATGAAGTGGCAAAAAAGGCTCGGCCTACACCATGACCATGCAACTCGTCAACCCAAAGTGAATATGAGCCACACAGGTTGGTTGAAATGGCGCAGCATGAATGATAGAACCTGGATCCAAGCATCTCAGGATGCATTGCAGCGAAAACGTTCAACAATGTTCAGCGTGACCAATGTTTCTATCTTGGAAAATGAAATTGCATGCTGTATGGAGTGTTTTTGATATATCTTGTCTCAGGATTTGCTTGCAGTCCTACCATATCCCACAAAATGCAGAAGTGCAGTCAATGCAGCTTTTTACCTAAAATGGTAAAAATTGGTCAAAGCCTCATGCGGTTTATTACCTGCCCCTGGAATAACATCAATGGCAATTATAAGAATAATGCTGATAATAATACAAATTTTGTATGTATGTTTTCAGCCCTACAAAACCATAACTATAGAAGTTTAAATTTATACGTAAAGCTAGATATTTGTAGAAATATCTATATTGATATATAGCTATCTATTTATATAGCTAGATATATATCTATGCAGTAACATACATTAGATAGATAGATAGATAGATGGATAGATAGACTGTATATAAGCCTTCAAGTCTTGCACTTGAAGCAGCTTTATGATGTCATTAAGGCTCGATGGTGACACGCGCACCCGGAACAAGGATCACAGGTTGTTAGCGGCCATTTTTCCATCAGTCTCCACTGGAGCTAGAAGTGAGCAGACAGATACTCCTATAGACGCTGCTGGAGCCAGATCATTTGTCTCTGTGATGGACAACGTTTGAAATTCGCCCTTAAGCGGGAGACGGCAGCCTACAACAGTCAAATTGATCGCTGCTTATCACTTCTTTTGTGGTAGGTACAGTTATTCCAGATAGGGGAATGGGTAGGTTAAGTTATTCCAGGGAGGGGAATGCTTATGGGCAAGGCATTATGCTTGATCGGAGGCGGATGAAGTGGCAAAAAAGGCTCGGCCTACACCATGACCATGCAACTCGTCAACCCAAAGTGAATATGAGCCACACAGGTTGGTTGAAATGGCGCAGCATGAATGATAGAACCTGGATCCAAGCGTCCCAGGATGCATTGCAGCGAAAACGTTCAACAATGTTCAGCGTGACCAATGTTTCTATCTTGGAAAATGAAATTGCATGCTGTATGGAGTGTTTTTGACATATCTTGTCTCAGGATTTGCTTGCAGTCCTACCATATCCCACAAAATGCAGAAGTACAGTCAATGCAGCTTTTTACCTAAAATGGTAAAAATTGGTCAAAGACTCATGCGGTTTATTACCTGCCCCTGGAATAACATCAATGGCAATTATAAGAATAATGCTGATAATAATACAAATTTTGTATGTATGTTTTCAGCCCTACAAAACCATAACTATAGAAGTTTAAATTTATACGTAAAGCTAGATATTTGTAGAAATATCTATATTGATATATAGCTATCTATTTATATAGCTAGATATATATCTATGCAGTAACATACATTAGATAGATAGATAGATAGATAGATAGATAGATAGACTGTATATAAGCCTGCAAGTCTTGCACTTGAAGCAGCTTTATGATGTCATTAAGGCTCGATGGTGACACGCGCACCCGGAACAAGGATCACAGGTTGTTAGCGGCCATTTTTCCATCAGTCTCCACTGGAGCTAGAAGTGAGCAGACAGATACTCCTATAGACGCTGCTGGAGCCAGATCATTTGTCTCTGTGATGGACAACGTTTGAAATTCGCCCTTAAGCGGGAGACGGCAGCCTACAACAGTCAAATTGATCGCTGCTTATCACTTCTTTTGTGGTAGGTACAGTTATTCCAGATAGGGGAATGGGTAGGTTAAGTTATTCCAGGGAGGGGAATGCTTATGGGCAAGGCATTATGCTTGATCGGAGGCGGATGAAGTGGCAAAAAAGGCTCGGCCTACACCATGACCATGCAACTCGTCAACCCAAAGTGAATATGAGCCACACAGGTTGGTTGAAATGGCGCAGCATGAATGATAGAACCTGGATCCAAGCGTCCCAGGATGCATTGCAGCGAAAACGTTCAACAATGTTCAGCGTGACCAATGTTTCTATCTTGGAAAATGAAATTGCATGCTGTATGGAGTGTTTTTGACATATCTTGTCTCAGGATTTGCTTGCAGTCCTACCATATTCCACAAAATGCAGAAGTACAGTCAATGCAGCTTTTTACCTAAAATGGTAAAAATTGGTCAAAGACTCATGCGGTTTATTACCTGCCCCTGGAATAACATCAATGGCAATTATAAGAATAATGCTGATAATAATACAAATTTTGTATGTATGTTTTCAGCCCTACAAAACCATAACTATAGAAGTTTAAATTTATACGTAAAGCTAGATATTTGTAGAAATATCTATATTGATATATAGCTATCTATTTATATAGCTAGATATATATCTATGCAGTAACATACATTAGATAGATAGATAGATAGATAGATAGATAGATAGACTGTATATAAGCCTGCAAGTCTTGCACTTGAAGCAGCTTTATGATGTCATTAAGGCTCGATGGTGACACGCGCACCCGGAACAAGGATCACAGGTTGTTAGCGGCCATTTTTCCATCAGTCTCCACTGGAGCTAGAAGTGAGCAGACAGATACTCCTATAGACGCTGCTGGAGCCAGATCATTTGTCTCTGTGATGGACAACGTTTGAAATTCGCCCTTAAGCGGGATACGGCAGCCTACAACAGTCAAATTGATCGCTGCTTATCACTTCTTTTGTGGTAGGTACAGTTATTCCAGATAGGGGAATGGGTAGGTTAAGTTATTCCAGGGAGGGGAATGCTTATGGGCAAGGCATTATGCTTGATCGGAGGCGGATGAAGTGGCAAAAAAGGCTCGGCCTACACCATGACCATGCCAATCGTCAACCCAAAGTGAATATGAGCCACACAGGTTGGTTGAAATAGCGCAACATGAATGATGGAACCTGGATCCAAGCGTCCCAGGATGCATTGCAGCGAAAACGTTCAACAATGTTCAGCGTGACCAATGTTTCTATCTTGGAAAATGAAATTGCATGCTGTATGGAGTGTTTTTGATATATCTTGTCTCAGGATTTGCTTGCAGTCCTACCATATCCCACAAAATGCAGAAGTGCAGTCAATGCAGCTTTTTACCTAAAATGGTAAAAATTGGTCAAAGCCTCATGCGGTTTATTACCTGTCCCTGGAATAACATCAATGGCAATTATAAGAGTAATGCTGATAATAATACAAATTTTGTATGTATGTTTTCAGCCCTACAAAACCATAACTATAGAAGTTTAAATTTATACGTAAAGCTAGATATTTGTAGAAATATCTATATTGATATATAGCTATCTATTTATATAGCTAGATATATATCTATGCAGTAACATACATTAGATAGATAGATAGATAGATAGACTGTATATAAGCCTGCAAGTCTTGCACTTGAAGCAGCTTTATGATGTCATTAAGGCTCGATGGTGACACGCGCACCCGGAACAAGGATCACAGGTTGTTAGCGGCCATTTTTCCATCAGTCTCCACTGGAGCTAGAAGTGAGCAGACAGATACTCCTATAGACGCTGCTGGAGCCAGATCATTTGTCTCTGTGATGGACAACGTTTGAAATTCGCCCTTAAGCGGGATACGGCAGCCTACAACAGTCAAATTGATCGCTGCTTATCACTTCTTTTGTGGTAGGTACAGTTATTCCAGATAGGGGAATGGGTAGGTTAAGTTATTCCAGGGAGGGGAATGCTTATGGGCAAGGCATTATGCTTGATCGGAGGCGGATGAAGTGGCAAAAAAGGCTCGGCCTACACCATGACCATGCAACTCGTCAACCCAAAGTGAATATGAGCCACACAGGTTGGTTGAAATGGCGCAGCATGAATGATAGAACCTGGATCCAAGCGTCCCAGGATGCATTGCAGCGAAAACGTTCAACAATGTTCAGCGTGACCAATGTTTCTATCTTGGAAAATGAAATTGCATGCTGTATGGAGTGTTTTTGACATATCTTGTCTCAGGATTTGCTTGCAGTCCTACCATATCCCACAAAATGCAGAAGTACAGTCAATGCAGCTTTTTACCTAAAATGGTAAAAATTGGTCAAAGACTCATGCGGTTTATTACCTGCCCCTGGAATAACATCAATGGCAATTATAAGAATAATGCTGATAATAATACAAATTTTGTATGTATGTTTTCAGCCCTACAAAACCATAACTATAGAAGTTTAAATTTATACGTAAAGCTAGATATTTGTAGAAATATCTATATTGATATATAGCTATCTATTTATATAGCTAGATATATATCTATGCAGTAACATACATTAGATAGATAGATAGATAGATAGATAGACTGTATATAAGCCTGCAAGTCTTGCACTTGAAGCAGCTTTATGATGTCATTAAGGCTCGATGGTGACACGCGCACCCGGAACAAGGATCACAGGTTGTTAGCGGCCATTTTTCCATCAGTCTCCACTGGAGCTAGAAGTGAGCAGACAGATACTCCTATAGACGCTGCTGGAGCCAGATCATTTGTCTCTGTGATGGACAACGTTTGAAATTCGCCCTTAAGCGGGATACGGCAGCCTACAACAGTCAAATTGATCGCTGCTTATCACTTCTTTTGTGGTAGGTACAGTTATTCCAGATAGGGGAATGGGTAGGTTAAGTTATTCCAGGGAGGGGAATGCTTATGGGCAAGGCATTATGCTTGATCGGAGGCGGATGAAGTGGCAAAAAAGGCTCGGCCTACACCATGACCATGCCAATCGTCAACCCAAAGTGAATATGAGCCACACAGGTTGGTTGAAATAGCGCAACATGAATGATGGAACCTGGATCCAAGCGTCCCAGGATGCATTGCAGCGAAAACGTTCAACAATGTTCAGCGTGACCAATGTTTCTATCTTGGAAAATGAAATTGCATGCTGTATGGAGTGTTTTTGATATATCTTGTCTCAGGATTTGCTTGCAGTCCTACCATATCCCACAAAATGCAGAAGTGCAGTCAATGCAGCTTTTTACCTAAAATGGTAAAAATTGGTCAAAGCCTCATGCGGTTTATTACCTGTCCCTGGAATAACATCAATGGCAATTATAAGAGTAATGCTGATAATAATACAAATTTTGTATGTATGTTTTCAGCCCTACAAAACCATAACTATAGAAGTTTAAATTTATACGTAAAGCTAGATATTTGTAGAAATATCTATATTGATATATAGCTATCTATTTATATAGCTAGATATATATCTATGCAGTAACATACATTAGATAGATAGATAGATAGATAGACTGTATATAAGCCTGCAAGTCTTGCACTTGAAGCAGCTTTATGATGTCATTAAGGCTCGATGGTGACACGCGCACCCGGAACAAGGATCACAGGTTGTTAGCGGCCATTTTTCCATCAGTCTCCACTGGAGCTAGAAGTGAGCAGACAGATACTCCTATAGACGCTGCTGGAGCCAGATCATTTGTCTCTGTGATGGACAACGTTTGAAATTCGCCCTTAAGCGGGAGACGGCAGCCTACAACAGTCAAATTGATCGCTGCTTATCACTTCTTTTGTGGTAGGTACAGTTATTCCAGATAGGGGAATGGGTAGGTTAAGTTATTCCAGGGAGGGGAATGCTTATGGGCAAGGCATTATGCTTGATCGGAGGCGGATGAAGTGGCAAAAAAGGCTCGGCCTACACCATGACCATGCAACTCGTCAACCCAAAGTGAATATGAGCCACACAGGTTGGTTGAAATGGCGCAGCATGAATGATAGAACCTGGATCCAAGCGTCCCAGGATGCATTGCAGCGAAAACGTTCAACAATGTTCAGCGTGACCAATGTTTCTATCTTGGAAAATGAAATTGCATGCTGTATGGAGTGTTTTTGACATATCTTGTCTCAGGATTTGCTTGCAGTCCTACCATATCCCACAAAATGCAGAAGTACAGTCAATGCAGCTTTTTACCTAAAATGGTAAAAATTGGTCAAAGACTCATGCGGTTTATTACCTGCCCCTGGAATAACATCAATGGCAATTATAAGAATAATGCTGATAATAATACAAATTTTGTATGTATGTTTTCAGCCCTACAAAACCATAACTATAGAAGTTTAAATTTATACGTAAAGCTAGATATTTGTAGAAATATCTATATTGATATATAGCTATCTATTTATATAGCTAGATATATATCTATGCAGTAACATACATTAGATAGATAGATAGATAGATAGATAGATAGATAGATAGATAGATAGATAGACTGTATATAAGCCTGCAAGTCTTGCACTTGAAGCAGCTTTATGATGTCATTAAGGCTCGATGGTGACACGCGCACCCGGAACAAGGATCACAGGTTGTTAGCGGCCATTTTTCCATCAGTCTCCACTGGAGCTAGAAGTGAGCAGACAGATACTCCTATAGACGCTGCTGGAGCCAGATCATTTGTCTCTGTGATGGACAACGTTTGAAATTCGCCCTTAAGCGGGAGACGGCAGCCTACAACAGTCAAATTGATCGCTGCTTATCACTTCTTTTGTGGTAGGTACAGTTATTCCAGATAGGGGAATGGGTAGGTTAAGTTATTCCAGGGAGGGGAATGCTTATGGGCAAGGCATTATGCTTGATCGGAGGCGGATGAAGTGGCAAAAAAGGCTCGGCCTACACCATGACCATGCAACTCGTCAACCCAAAGTGAATATGAGCCACACAGGTTGGTTGAAATGGCGCAGCATGAATGATAGAACCTGGATCCAAGCGTCCCAGGATGCATTGCAGCGAAAACGTTCAACAATGTTCAGCGTGACCAATGTTTCTATCTTGGAAAATGAAATTGCATGCTGTATGGAGTGTTTTTGACATATCTTGTCTCAGGATTTGCTTGCAGTCCTACCATATCCCACAAAATGCAGAAGTACAGTCAATGCAGCTTTTTACCTAAAATGGTAAAAATTGGTCAAAGACTCATGCGGTTTATTACCTGCCCCTGGAATAACATCAATGGCAATTATAAGAATAATGCTGATAATAATACAAATTTTGTATGTATGTTTTCAGCCCTACAAAACCATAACTATAGAAGTTTAAATTTATACGTAAAGCTAGATATTTGTAGAAATATCTATATTGATATATAGCTATCTATTTATATAGCTAGATATATATCTATGCAGTAACATACATTAGATAGATAGATAGATAGATAGACTGTATATAAGCCTGCAAGTCTTGCACTTGAAGCAGCTTTATGATGTCATTAAGGCTCGATGGTGACACGCGCACCCGGAACAAGGATCACAGGTTGTTAGCGGCCATTTTTCCATCAGTCTCCACTGGAGCTAGAAGTGAGCAGACAGATACTCCTATAGACGCTGCTGGAGCCAGATCATTTGTCTCTGTGATGGACAACGTTTGAAATTCGCCCTTAAGCGGGAGACGGCAGCCTACAACAGTCAAATTGATCGCTGCTTATCACTTCTTTTGTGGTAGGTACAGTTATTCCAGATAGGGGAATGGGTAGGTTAAGTTATTCCAGGGAGGGGAATGCTTATGGGCAAGGCATTATGCTTGATCGGAGGCGGATGAAGTGGCAAAAAAGGCTCGGCCTACACCATGACCATGCAACTCGTCAACCCAAAGTGAATATGAGCCACACAGGTTGGTTGAAATGGCGCAGCATGAATGATAGAACCTGGATCCAAGCGTCCCAGGATGCATTGCAGCGAAAACGTTCAACAATGTTCAGCGTGACCAATGTTTCTATCTTGGAAAATGAAATTGCATGCTGTATGGAGTGTTTTTGACATATCTTGTCTCAGGATTTGCTTGCAGTCCTACCATATCCCACAAAATGCAGAAGTACAGTCAATGCAGCTTTTTACCTAAAATGGTAAAAATTGGTCAAAGACTCATGCGGTTTATTACCTGCCCCTGGAATAACATCAATGGCAATTATAAGAATAATGCTGATAATAATACAAATTTTGTATGTATGTTTTCAGCCCTACAAAACCATAACTATAGAAGTTTAAATTTATACGTAAAGCTAGATATTTGTAGAAATATCTATATTGATATATAGCTATCTATTTATATAGCTAGATATATATCTATGCAGTAACATACATTAGATAGATAGATAGATAGATAGATAGATAGATAGATAGATAGACTGTATATAAGCCTGCAAGTCTTGCACTTGAAGCAGCTTTATGATGTCATTAAGGCTCGATGGTGACACGCGCACCCGGAACAAGGATCACAGGTTGTTAGCGGCCATTTTTCCATCAGTCTCCACTGGAGCTAGAAGTGAGCAGACAGATACTCCTATAGACGCTGCTGGAGCCAGATCATTTGTCTCTGTGATGGACAACGTTTGAAATTCGCCCTTAAGCGGGATACGGCAGCCTACAACAGTCAAATTGATCGCTGCTTATCACTTCTTTTGTGGTAGGTACAGTTATTCCAGATAGGGGAATGGGTAGGTTAAGTTATTCCAGGGAGGGGAATGCTTATGGGCAAGGCATTATGCTTGATCGGAGGCGGATGAAGTGGCAAAAAAGGCTCGGCCTACACCATGACCATGCCAATCGTCAACCCAAAGTGAATATGAGCCACACAGGTTGGTTGAAATAGCGCAACATGAATGATGGAACCTGGATCCAAGCGTCCCAGGATGCATTGCAGCGAAAACGTTCAACAATGTTCAGCGTGACCAATGTTTCTATCTTGGAAAATGAAATTGCATGCTGTATGGAGTGTTTTTGATATATCTTGTCTCAGGATTTGCTTGCAGTCCTACCATATCCCACAAAATGCAGAAGTGCAGTCAATGCAGCTTTTTACCTAAAATGGTAAAAATTGGTCAAAGCCTCATGCGGTTTATTACCTGCCCCTGGAATAACATCAATGGCAATTATAAGAATAATGCTGATAATAATACAAATTTTGTATGTATGTTTTCAGCCCTACAAAACCATAACTATAGAAGTTTAAATTTATACGTAAAGCTAGATATTTGTAGAAATATCTATATTGATATATAGCTATCTATTTATATAGCTAGATATATATCTATGCAGTAACATACATTAGATAGATAGATAGATAGATAGACTGTATATAAGCCTGCAAGTCTTGCACTTGAAGCAGCTTTATGATGTCATTAAGGCTCGATGGTGACACGCGCACCCGGAACAAGGATCACAGGTTGTTAGCGGCCATTTTTCCATCAGTCTCCACTGGAGCTAGAAGTGAGCAGACAGATACTCCTATAGACGCTGCTGGAGCCAGATCATTTGTCTCTGTGATGGACAACGTTTGAAATTCGCCCTTAAGCGGGAGACGGCAGCCTACAACAGTCAAATTGATCGCTGCTTATCACTTCTTTTGTGGTAGGTACAGTTATTCCAGATAGGGGAATGGGTAGGTTAAGTTATTCCAGGGAGGGGAATGCTTATGGGCAAGGCATTATGCTTGATCGGAGGCGGATGAAGTGGCAAAAAAGGCTCGGCCTACACCATGACCATGCCAATCGTCAACCCAAAGTGAATATGAGCCACACAGGTTGGTTGAAATAGCGCAACATGAATGATGGAACCTGGATCCAAGCGTCCCAGGATGCATTGCAGCGAAAACGTTCAACAATGTTCAGCGTGACCAATGTTTCTATCTTGGAAAATGAAATTGCATGCTGTATGGAGTGTTTTTGATATATCTTGTCTCAGGATTTGCTTGCAGTCCTACCATATCCCACAAAATGCAGAAGTGCAGTCAATGCAGCTTTTTACCTAAAATGGTAAAAATTGGTCAAAGCCTCATGCGGTTTATTACCTGTCCCTGGAATAACATCAATGGCAATTATAAGAGTAATGCTGATAATAATACAAATTTTGTATGTATGTTTTCAGCCCTACAAAACCATAACTATAGAAGTTTAAATTTATACGTAAAGCTAGATATTTGTAGAAATATCTATATTGATATATAGCTATCTATTTATATAGCTAGATATATATCTATGCAGTAACATACATTAGATAGATAGATAGATAGATAGACTGTATATAAGCCTGCAAGTCTTGCACTTGAAGCAGCTTTATGATGTCATTAAGGCTCGATGGTGACACGCGCACCCGGAACAAGGATCACAGGTTGTTAGCGGCCATTTTTCCATCAGTCTCCACTGGAGCTAGAAGTGAGCAGACAGATACTCCTATAGACGCTGCTGGAGCCAGATCATTTGTCTCTGTGATGGACAACGTTTGAAATTCGCCCTTAAGCGGGATACGGCAGCCTACAACAGTCAAATTGATCGCTGCTTATCACTTCTTTTGTGGTAGGTACAGTTATTCCAGATAGGGGAATGGGTAGGTTAAGTTATTCCAGGGAGGGGAATGCTTATGGGCAAGGCATTATGCTTGATCGGAGGCGGATGAAGTGGCAAAAAAGGCTCGGCCTACACCATGACCATGCAACTCGTCAACCCAAAGTGAATATGAGCCACACAGGTTGGTTGAAATGGCGCAGCATGAATGATAGAACCTGGATCCAAGCGTCCCAGGATGCATTGCAGCGAAAACGTTCAACAATGTTCAGCGTGACCAATGTTTCTATCTTGGAAAATGAAATTGCATGCTGTATGGAGTGTTTTTGACATATCTTGTCTCAGGATTTGCTTGCAGTCCTACCATATCCCACAAAATGCAGAAGTACAGTCAATGCAGCTTTTTACCTAAAATGGTAAAAATTGGTCAAAGACTCATGCGGTTTATTACCTGCCCCTGGAATAACATCAATGGCAATTATAAGAATAATGCTGATAATAATACAAATTTTGTATGTATGTTTTCAGCCCTACAAAACCATAACTATAGAAGTTTAAATTTATACGTAAAGCTAGATATTTGTAGAAATATCTATATTGATATATAGCTATCTATTTATATAGCTAGATATATATCTATGCAGTAACATACATTAGATAGATAGATAGATAGATAGATAGACTGTATATAAGCCTGCAAGTCTTGCACTTGAAGCAGCTTTATGATGTCATTAAGGCTCGATGGTGACACGCGCACCCGGAACAAGGATCACAGGTTGTTAGCGGCCATTTTTCCATCAGTCTCCACTGGAGCTAGAAGTGAGCAGACAGATACTCCTATAGACGCTGCTGGAGCCAGATCATTTGTCTCTGTGATGGACAACGTTTGAAATTCGCCCTTAAGCGGGATACGGCAGCCTACAACAGTCAAATTGATCGCTGCTTATCACTTCTTTTGTGGTAGGTACAGTTATTCCAGATAGGGGAATGGGTAGGTTAAGTTATTCCAGGGAGGGGAATGCTTATGGGCAAGGCATTATGCTTGATCGGAGGCGGATGAAGTGGCAAAAAAGGCTCGGCCTACACCATGACCATGCCAATCGTCAACCCAAAGTGAATATGAGCCACACAGGTTGGTTGAAATAGCGCAACATGAATGATGGAACCTGGATCCAAGCGTCCCAGGATGCATTGCAGTTCAACAATGTTCAGCGTGACCAATGTTTCTATCTTGGAAAATGAAATTGCATGCTGTATGGAGTGTTTTTGATATATCTTGTCTCAGGATTTGCTTGCAGTCCTACCATATCCCACAAAATGCAGAAGTGCAGTCAATGCAGCTTTTTACCTAAAATGGTAAAAATTGGTCAAAGCCTCATGCGGTTTATTACCTGTCCCTGGAATAACATCAATGGCAATTATAAGAGTAATGCTGATAATAATACAAATTTTGTATGTATGTTTTCAGCCCTACAAAACCATAACTATAGAAGTTTAAATTTATACGTAAAGCTAGATATTTGTAGAAATATCTATATTGATATATAGCTATCTATTTATATAGCTAGATATATATCTATGCAGTAACATACATTAGATAGATAGATAGATAGATAGATAGACTGTATATAAGCCTGCAAGTCTTGCACTTGAAGCAGCTTTATGATGTCATTAAGGCTCGATGGTGACACGCGCACCCGGAACAAGGATCACAGGTTGTTAGCGGCCATTTTTCCATCAGTCTCCACTGGAGCTAGAAGTGAGCAGACAGATACTCCTATAGACGCTGCTGGAGCCAGATCATTTGTCTCTGTGATGGACAACGTTTGAAATTCGCCCTTAAGCGGGAGACGGCAGCCTACAACAGTCAAATTGATCGCTGCTTATCACTTCTTTTGTGGTAGGTACAGTTATTCCAGATAGGGGAATGGGTAGGTTAAGTTATTCCAGGGAGGGGAATGCTTATGGGCAAGGCATTATGCTTGATCGGAGGCGGATGAAGTGGCAAAAAAGGCTCGGCCTACACCATGACCATGCAACTCGTCAACCCAAAGTGAATATGAGCCACACAGGTTGGTTGAAATGGCGCAGCATGAATGATAGAACCTGGATCCAAGCGTCCCAGGATGCATTGCAGCGAAAACGTTCAACAATGTTCAGCGTGACCAATGTTTCTATCTTGGAAAATGAAATTGCATGCTGTATGGAGTGTTTTTGACATATCTTGTCTCAGGATTTGCTTGCAGTCCTACCATATCCCACAAAATGCAGAAGTACAGTCAATGCAGCTTTTTACCTAAAATGGTAAAAATTGGTCAAAGACTCATGCGGTTTATTACCTGCCCCTGGAATAACATCAATGGCAATTATAAGAATAATGCTGATAATAATACAAATTTTGTATGTATGTTTTCAGCCCTACAAAACCATAACTATAGAAGTTTAAATTTATACGTAAAGCTAGATATTTGTAGAAATATCTATATTGATATATAGCTATCTATTTATATAGCTAGATATATATCTATGCAGTAACATACATTAATAGATAGATAGATAGATAGATAGATAGATAGATAGATAGACTGTATATAAGCCTGCAAGTCTTGCACTTGAAGCAGCTTTATGATGTCATTAAGGCTCGATGGTGACACGCGCACCCGGAACAAGGATCACAGGTTGTTAGCGGCCATTTTTCCATCAGTCTCCACTGGAGCTAGAAGTGAGCAGACAGATACTCCTATAGACGCTGCTGGAGCCAGATCATTTGTCTCTGTGATGGACAACGTTTGAAATTCGCCCTTAAGCGGAGACGGCAGCCTACAACAGTCAAATTGATCGCTGCTTATCACTTCTTTTGTGGTAGGTACAGTTATTCCAGATAGGGGAATGGGTAGGTTAAGTTATTCCAGGGAGGGGAATGCTTATGGGCAAGGCATTATGCTTGATCGGAGGCGGATGAAGTGGCAAAAAAGGCTCGGCCTACACCATGACCATGCAACTCGTCAACCCAAAGTGAATATGAGCCACACAGGTTGGTTGAAATGGCGCAGCATGAATGATAGAACCTGGATCCAAGCGTCCCAGGATGCATTGCAGCGAAAACGTTCAACAATGTTCAGCGTGACCAATGTTTCTATCTTGGAAAATGAAATTGCATGCTGTATGGAGTGTTTTTGACATATCTTGTCTCAGGATTTGCTTGCAGTCCTACCATATCCCACAAAATGCAGAAGTACAGTCAATGCAGCTTTTTACCTAAAATGGTAAAAATTGGTCAAAGACTCATGCGGTTTATTACCTGCCCCTGGAATAACATCAATGGCAATTATAAGAATAATGCTGATAATAATACAAATTTTTGTATGTATGTTTTCAGCCCTACAAAAACCATAACTATAGAAGTTTAAATTTATACGTAAAGCTAGATATTTGTAGAAATATCTATATTGATATATAGCTATCTATTTATATAGCTAGATATATATCTATGCAGTAACATACATTAGATAGATAGATAGATAGATAGACTGTATATAAGCCTGCAAGTCTTGCACTTGAAGCAGCTTTATGATGTCATTAAGGCTCGATGGTGACACGCGCACCCGAACAAGGATCACAGGTTGTTAGCGGCCATTTTTCCATCAGTCTCCACTGGAGCTAGAAGTGAGCAGACAGATACTCCTATAGACGCTGCTGAGCCAGATCATTGTCTCTGTGATGGACAACGTTTGAAATTCGCCCTTAAGCGGGAGACGGCAGCCTACAACAGTCAAATTGATCGCTGCTTATCACTTCTTTTGTGGTAGGTACAGTTATTCAGATAGGGGAATGGGTAGGTTAAGTTATTCCAGGGAGGGGAAGGCTTATGGGCAAGGCATTATGCTTGATCGGAGGCGGATGAAGTGGCAAAAAAGGCTCGGCCTACACCATGACCATGCAACTCGTCAACCCAAAGTGAATATGAGCCACACAGGTTGGTTGAAATGGCGCAGCATGAATGATAGAACCTGGATCCAAGCGTCCCAGGATGCATTGCAGCGAAAACGTTCAACAATGTTCAGCGTGACCAATTGTTTCTATCTTGGAAAATGAAATTGCATGCTGTATGGAGTGTTTTTGACATATCTTGTCTCAGGATTTGCTTGCAGTCCTACCATATCCCACAAAATGCAGAAGTACAGTCAATGCAGCTTTTTACCTAAAATGGTAAAAATTGGTCAAAGACTCATGCGGTTTATTACCTGCCCCTGGAATAACATCATGGCAATTATAAGAATAATGCTGATAATAATACAAATTTGTATGTATGTTTTCAGCCCTACAAACCATAACTATAGAGTCTAAATTTATACGTAAAGCTAGATATTCTGTAGAAATATCTATATTGATATATAGCTATCTATTTATATAGCTAGATATATATCTATGCAGTAACATACATTAGATAGATAGATAGATAGATAGATAGATAGACTGTATATAAGCCTGCAAGTCTTGCACTTGAAGCAGCTTTATGATGTCATTAAGGCTCGATGGTGACACGCGCACCCGGAACAAGGATCACAGGTTGTTAGCGGCCATTTTCCATCAGTCTCCACTGGAGCTAGAAGTGAGCAGACAGATACTCCTATAGACGCTGCTGGAGCCAGATCATTTGTCTCTGTGATGGACAACGTTTGAAATTCGCCCTTAAGCGGGATACGGCAGCCTACAACAGTCAAATTGATCGCTGCTTATCACTTCTTTTGTGGTAGGTACAGTTATTCCAGATAGGGGAATGGGTAGGTTAAGTTATTCCAGGGAGGGGAATGCTTATGGGCAAGGCATTATGCTTGATCGGAGGCGGATGAAGTGGCAAAAAAGGCTCGGCCTACACCATGACCATGCCAATCGTCAACCCAAAGTGAATATGAGCCACACAGGTTGGTTGAAATAGCGCAACATGAATGATGGAACCTGGATCCAAGCGTCCAGGATGCATTGCAGCGAAAACGTTCAACAATGTTCAGCGTGACCAATGTTTCTATCTTGAAAATGAAATTGCATGCTGTATGGAGTGTTTTTGATATATCTTGTCTCAGGATTTGCTTGCAGTCCTACCATATCCCACAAAATGCAGAAGTGCAGTCAATGCAGCTTTTTACTAAAATGGTAAAAATTGGTCAAAGCCTCATGCGGGTTTATTACCTGCCCTGGAATAACATCAATGGCAATTATAAGAATAATGCTGATAATAATACAAATTTTGTATGTATGTTTTCAGCCCTACAAAACCATAACTATAGAAGTTAAATTTATACGTAAAGCTAGATATTTGTAGAAATATCTATATTGATATATAGCTATCTATTTATATAGCTAGATATATATCTATGCAGTAACATACATTAGATAGATAGATAGATAGATAGACTGTATATAAGCCTGCAAGTCTTGCACTTGAAGCAGCTTTATGATGTCATTAAGGCTCGATGGTGACACGCGCACCCGGAACAAGGATCACAGGTTGTTAGCGGCCATTTTTCCATCAGTCTCCACTGGAGCTAGAAGTGAGCAGACAGATACTCCTATAGACGCTGCTGGAGCCAGATCATTTGTCTCTGTGATGGACAACGTTTGAAATTCGCCCTTAAGCGGGGAGACGGCAGCCTACAACAGTCAAATTGATCGCTGCTTATCACTTCTTTTGTGGTAGGTACAGTTATTCCAGATAGGGGAATGGGTAGGTTAAGTTATTCCAGGGAGGGGAATGCTTATGGCAAGGCATTATGCTTGATCGGAGGCGGATGAAGTGGCAAAAAAGGCTCGGCCTACACCATGACCATGCCAATCGTCACCCAAAGTGAATATGAGCCACACAGGTTGGTTGAAATAGCGCAACATGAATGATGGAACCTGGATCCAAGCGTCCAGGATGCATTGCAGTGAAAACGTTCAACAATGTTCAGCGTGACCAATGTTTCTATCTTGGAAATCGAAATTGCATGCTGTATGGAGTGTTTTTGACATATCTTGTCTCAGGATTTGCTTGCAGTCCTACCATATCCACAAAATGCAGAAGTGCAGTCAATGCAGCTTTTTACCTAAAATGGTAAAAATTGGTCAAAGACTCATGCGGTTTATTACCTGCCCCTGGAATAACATCAATGGCAATTATAAGAATAAATGCTGATAATAATACAAATTTTGTATGTATGTTTTCAGCCCTACAAAACCATAACTATACAAGTTTAAATTTATACGTAAAGCTAGATATTTGTAGAAATATCTATATTAATATATAACTATCTATTTATATAGCTAGATATATATCTATGCAGTAACATACATTAGATAGATAGATAGATAGATAGACTGTATATAAGCCTGCAAGTCTTGCACTTGAAGCAGCTTTATGATGTCATTAAGGCTCGATGGTGACACGCGCACCCGGAACAAGGACCACAGGTTGTTAGCGGCCATTTTCCATCAGTCTCCACTGGAGCTAGAAGTGAGCAGACAGATACTCCTATTGACGCGGCTGGAGCCAGATCATTTGTCTCTGTGATGGACAACGTTTGAAATTCGCCCTTAAGCGGGAGACGGCAGCCTACAACAGTCAAATATATTGCGCTTATCACTTCTTTTGAGGGAGGTACAGTTATTCCAGATAGGGGAAATGGGTAGGTTAAGATATTCCAGGGGGGGAATGCTTATGGGCAAGGCATTATGCTTGATCGGAGGCGGATGAAGTGGCAAAAAAGGCTCGGCCTACACCATGACCATGCAACTCGTCAACCCAAAGTGAATATGAGCCACACAGGTTGGTTGAAATGGCGCAGCATGAATGATAGAACCTGGATCCAAGCATCTCAGGATGCATTGCAGCGAAAACGTTCAACAATGTTCAGCGTGACCAATGTTTCTATCTTGGAAAATGAAATTGCATGCTGTATGGAGTGTTTTTGATATATCTTGTCTCAGGATTTGCTTGCAGTCCTACCATATCCACAAAATGCAGAAGTGCAGTCAATGCAGCTTTTTACTAAAATGGTAAAAATTGGTCAAAGCCTCATGCGGTTTATTACCTGCCCCTGGAATAACATCAATGGCAATTATAAGAATAATGCTGATAATAATACAAATTTTGTATGTATGTTTTCAGCCCTACAAAACCCATAACTATAGAAGTTTAAATTTATACGTAAAGCTAGATATTTGTAGAAATATCTATATTGATATATAGCTATCTATTTATATAGCTAGATATATATCTATGCAGTAACATACATTAGATAGATAGATATAGATAGATAGATAATAGATAGATAGACTGTATATAAGCCTGCAAGTCTTGCACTTGAAGCAGCTTTATGATGTCATTAAGGCTCGATGGTGACACGCGCACCCGGAACAAGGATCACAGGTTGTTAGCGGCCATTTTTCCATCAGTCTCCACTGGAGCTAGAAGTGAGCAGACAGATACTCCTATAGACGCTGCTGGAGCCAGATCATTTGTCTCTGTGATGGACAACGTTTGAAATTCGCCCTTAAGCGGGAGACGGCAGCCTACAACAGTCAAATTGATCGCTGCTTATCACTTCTTTTGTGGTAGGTACAGTTATTCCAGATAGGGGAATGGGTAGGTTAAGTTATTCCAGGGAGGGGAATGCTTATGGGCAAGGCATTATGCTTGATCGGAGGCGGATGAAGTGGCAAAAAAGGCTCGGCCTACACCATGACCATGCAACTCGTCAACCCAAAGTGAATATGAGCCACACAGGTTGGTTGAAATGGCGCAGCATGAATGATAGAACCTGGATCCAAGCGTCCCAGGATGCATTGCAGCGAAAACGTTCAACAATGTTCAGCGTGACCAATGTTTCTATCTTGGAAAATGAAATTGCATGCTGTATGGAGTGTTTTTGACATATCTTGTCTCAGGATTTGCTTGCAGTCCTACCATATCCCACAAAATGCAGAAGTACAGTCAATGCAGCTTTTTACCTAAAATGGTAAAAATTGGTCAAAGACTCATGCGGTTTATTACCTGCCCCTGGAATAACATCAATGGCAATTATAAGAATAATGCTGATAATAATACAAATTTTGTATGTATGTTTTCAGCCCTACAAACCATAACTATAGAAGTTTAAATTTATACGTAAAGCTAGATATTTGTAGAAATATCTATATTGATATATAGCTATCTATTTATATAGCTAGATATATATCTATGCAGAACATACATTAGATAGATAGATAGATAGATAGATAGATAGATAGATAGATAGATAGACTGTATATAAGCCTGCAAGTCTTGCACTTGAAGCAGCTTTATGATGTCATTAAGGCTCGATGGTGACACGCGCACCCGGAACAAGGATCACAGGTTGTTAGCGGCCATTTTTCATCAGTCTCCACTGGAGCTAGAAGTGAGCAGACAGATACTCCTATAGACGCTGCTGGAGCCAGATCATTTGTCTCTGTGATGGACAACGTTTGAAATTCGCCCTTAAGCGGGAGACGGCAGCCTACACAGTCAAATTGATCGCTGCTTATCACTTCTTTTGTGGTAGGTACAGTTATTCCAGATAGGGGAATGGGTAGGTTAAGTTTTCAGGGAGGGGAATGCTTATGGGCAAGGCATTATGCTTGATCGGAGGCGGATGAAGTGGCAAAAAAGGCTCGGCCTACACCATGACCATGCAACTCGTCAACCCAAAGTGAATATGAGCCACACAGGTTGGTTGAAATGGCGCAGCATGAATGAGAGAACCTGGATCCAAGCGTCCCAGGATGCATTGCAGCGAAAACGTTCAACAATGTTCAGCGTGACCAATGTTTTTCTATCTTGGAAAATGAAATTGCATGCTGTATGGAGTGTTTTTTGACATATCTTGTCTCAGGATTTGCTTGCAGTCCTACCATATCCCACAAAATGCAGAAGTACAGTCAATGCAGCTTTTACTAAAATGGTAAAAATTGGTCAAAGACTCATGCGGTTTATTACCTGCCCCTGGAATAACATCAATGGCAATTATAAGAATAATGCTGATAATAATACAAATTTGTATGTATGTTTTCAGCCCTACAAAACCATAACTATAGAAGTTTAAATTTATACGTAAAGCTAGATATTTGTAGAAATATCTATATTGATATATAGCTATCTATTTATATAGCTAGATATATATCTATGCAGTAACATACATTAGATAGATAGATAGATAGATAGACTGTATATAAGCCTGCAAGTCTTGCACTTGAAGCAGCTTTATGATGTCATTAAGGCTCGATGGTGGACACGCGCACCCCGGAACAAAGGATCACAGGTTGTTAGCGGCCATTTTTCCATCAGTCCTCCACTGGAGCTAGAAGTGAGCAGACAGATACTCCTATAGACGCTGCTGGAGCCAGATCATTTGTCTCTGTGATGGACAACGTTTGAAATTCGCCCTTAAGCGGGAGACGGCAGCCTACAACAGTCAATTGATCGCTGCTTATCACTTCTTTGTGGTAGGTACAGTTATTCCAGATAGGGGAATGGGTAGGTTAAGTTATTCCAGGGAGGGGAATGCTTATGGGCAAGGCATTATGCTTGATCGGAGGCGGATGAAGTGGCAAAAAAGGCTCGGCTACACCATGACCATGCAACTCGTCAACCCAAGTGAATATGAGCCACACAGGTTGGTTGAAATGGCGCAGCATGAATGATAGGAACCTGGATCCAAGCGTCCCAGATGCATTGCAGTGAAAACGTTCACCAATGTTCAGCGTGACCAATGTTTCTATCTTGAAATGAAATTGCATGCTGTATGGAGTGTTTTTTGACATATCTTGTCTCAGGATTTGCTTGCAGTCCTACATATCCCACAAAATGCAGAAGTACAGTCAATGCAGCTTTTTACCTAAAATGGTAAAAATTGGTCAAAGACTCATGCGGTTTATTACCTGCCCCTGGAATAACATCAATGGCAATTATAAGAATAATGCTGATAAATAATACAAATTTTGTATGTATGTTTTTCAGCCCTACAAAACCATAACTATAGAAGTTTAAATTATACGTAAAGCTAGATATTTGTAGAAATATCTATATTGATATATAGCTATCTATTTATATAGCTAGATATATATCTATGCAGTAACATACATTAGATAGATAGATAGATAGATAGATAGACTGTATATAGCCTGCAAGTCTTGCACTTGAAGCAGCTTTATGATGTCATTAAGGCTCGATGGTGACACGCGCACCACGGAACAAGGATCACAAGGTTGTTAGCGGCCATTTTTCCATCAGTCTCCACTGGAGCTAGAAGTGAGCAGACAGATACTCCTATAGACGCTGCTGGAGCCAGATCATTTGTCTCTGTGATGGACAACGTTTGAAATTCGCCCTTAAGCGGGATACGGCAGCCTACAACAGTCAAATTGATCGCTGCTTATCACTTCTTTTGTGGTAGGTACAGTTATTCCAGATAGGGGAATGGGTAGGTTAAGTTATTCCAGGGAGGGGAATGCTTATGGGCAAGGCATTATGCTTGATCGGAGGCGGATGAAGTGGCAAAAAAGGCTCGGCCTACACCATGACCATGCCAATCGTCAACCCAAAGTGAATATGAGCCACACAGGTTGGTTGAAATAGCGCAACATGAATGATGGAACCTGGATCCAAGCGTCCCAGGATGCATTGCAGCGAAAACGTTCAACAATGTTCAGCGTGACCAATGTTTCTATCTTGGAAAATGAAATTGCATGCTGTATGGAGTGTTTTTGATATATCTTGTCTCAGGATTTGCTTGCAGTCCTACCATATCCCACAAAATGCAGAAGTGCAGTCAATGCAGCTTTTTACCTAAAATGGTAAAAATTGGTCAAAGCCTCATGCGGTTTATTACCTGCCCCTGGAATAACATCAATGGCAATTATAAGAATAATGCTGATAATAATACAAATTTTGTATGTATGTTTTCAGCCCTACAAAACCATAACTATAGAAGTTTAAATTTATACGTAAAGCTAGATATTTGTAGAAATATCTATATTGATATATAGCTATCTATTTATATAGCTAGATATATATCTATGCAGTAACATACATTAGATAGATAGATAGATAGATAGACTGTATATAAGCCTGCAAGTCTTGCACTTGAAGCAGCTTTATGATGTCATTAAGGCTCGATGGTGACACGCGCACCCGGAACAAGGATCACAGGTTGTTAGCGGCCATTTTTCCATCAGTCTCCACTGGAGCTAGAAGTGAGCAGACAGATACTCCTATAGACGCTGCTGGAGCCAGATCATTTGTCTCTGTGATGGACAACGTTTGAAATTCGCCCTTAAGCGGGAGACGGCAGCCTACAACAGTCAAATTGATCGCTGCTTATCACTTCTTTTGTGGTAGGTACAGTTATTCCAGATAGGGGAATGGGTAGGTTAAGTTATTCCAGGGAGGGGAATGCTTATGGGCAAGGCATTATGCTTGATCGGAGGCGGATGAAGTGGCAAAAAAGGCTCGGCCTACACCATGACCATGCCAATCGTCAACCCAAAGTGAATATGAGCCACACAGGTTGGTTGAAATAGCGCAACATGAATGATGGAACCTGGATCCAAGCGTCCCAGGATGCATTGCAGTGAAAACGTTCAACAATGTTCAGCGTGACCAATGTTTCTATCTTGGAAATCGAAATTGCATGCTGTATGGAGTGTTTTTGACATATCTTGTCTCAGGATTTGCTTGCAGTCCTACCATATCCCACAAAATGCAGAAGTGCAGTCAATGCAGCTTTTTACCTAAAATGGTAAAAATTGGTCAAAGACTCATGCGGTTTATTACCTGCCCCTGGAATAACATCAATGGCAATTATAAGAATAATGCTGATAATAATACAAATTTTGTATGTATGTTTTCAGCCCTACAAAACCATAACTATACAAGTTTAAATTTATACGTAAAGCTAGATATTTGTAGAAATATCTATATTAATATATAACTATCTATTTATATAGCTAGATATATATCTATGCAGTAACATACATTAGATAGATAGATAGATAGATAGACTGTATATAAGCCTGCAAGTCTTGCACTTGAAGCAGCTTTATGATGTCATTAAGGCTCGATGGTGACACGCGCACCCGGAACAAGGACCACAGGTTGTTAGCGGCCATTTTTCCATCAGTCTCCACTGGAGCTAGAAGTGAGCAGACAGATACTCCTATAGACGCGGCTGGAGCCAGATCATTTGTCTCTGTGATGGACAACGTTTGAAATTCGCCCTTAAGCGGGAGACGGCAGCCTACAACAGTCAAATATATTGCGGCTTATCACTTCTTTTGAGGGAGGTACAGTTATTCCAGATAGGGGAATGGGTAGGTTAAGATATTCCAGGGTGGGGAATGCTTATGGGCAAGGCATTATGCTTGATCGGAGGCGGATGAAGTGGCAAAAAAGGCTCGGCCTACACCATGACCATGCAACTCGTCAACCCAAAGTGAATATGAGCCACACAGGTTGGTTGAAATGGCGCAGCATGAATGATAGAACCTGGATCCAAGCATCTCAGGATGCATTGCAGCGAAAACGTTCAACAATGTTCAACGTGACCAATGTTTCTATCTTGGAAAATGAAATTGCATGCTGTATGGAGTGTTTTTGATATATCTTGTCTCAGGATTTGATTGCAGTCCTACCATATCCCACAAAATGCAGAAGTGCAGTCAATGCAGCTTTTTACCTAAAATGGTAAAAATTGGTCAAAGCCTCATGCGGTTTATTACCTGCCCCTGGAATAACATCAATGGCAATTATAAGAATAATGCTGATAATAATACAAATTTTGTATGTATGTTTTCAGCCCTACAAAACCATAACTATAGAAGTTTAAATTTATACGTAAAGCTAGATATTTGTAGAAATATCTATATTGATATATAGCTATCTATTTATATAGCTAGATATATATCTATGCAGTAACATACATTAGATAGATAGATAGATAGATAGATAGATAGATAGATAGATAGATAGATAGACTGTATATAAGCCTGCAAGTCTTGCACTTGAAGCAGCTTTATGATGTCATTAAGGCTCGATGGTGACACGCGCACCCGGAACAAGGATCACAGGTTGTTAGCGGCCATTTTTCCATCAGTCTCCACTGGAGCTAGAAGTGAGCAGACAGATACTCCTATAGACGCTGCTGGAGCCAGATCATTTGTCTCTGTGATGGACAACGTTTGAAATTCGCCCTTAAGCGGGATACGGCAGCCTACAACAGTCAAATTGATCGCTGCTTATCACTTCTTTTGTGGTAGGTACAGTTATTCCAGATAGGGGAATGGGTAGGTTAAGTTATTCCAGGGAGGGGAATGCTTATGGGCAAGGCATTATGCTTGATCGGAGGCGGATGAAGTGGCAAAAAAGGCTCGGCCTACACCATGACCATGCCAATCGTCAACCCAAAGTGAATATGAGCCACACAGGTTGGTTGAAATAGCGCAACATGAATGATGGAACCTGGATCCAAGCGTCCCAGGATGCATTGCAGCGAAAACGTTCAACAATGTTCAGCGTGACCAATGTTTCTATCTTGGAAAATGAAATTGCATGCTGTATGGAGTGTTTTTGATATATCTTGTCTCAGGATTTGCTTGCAGTCCTACCATATCCCACAAAATGCAGAAGTGCAGTCAATGCAGCTTTTTACCTAAAATGGTAAAAATTGGTCAAAGCCTCATGCGGTTTATTACCTGTCCCTGGAATAACATCAATGGCAATTATAAGAGTAATGCTGATAATAATACAAATTTTGTATGTATGTTTTCAGCCCTACAAAACCATAACTATAGAAGTTTAAATTTATACGTAAAGCTAGATATTTGTAGAAATATCTATATTGATATATAGCTATCTATTTATATAGCTAGATATATATCTATGCAGTAACATACATTAGATAGATAGATAGATAGATAGACTGTATATAAGCCTGCAAGTCTTGCACTTGAAGCAGCTTTATGATGTCATTAAGGCTCGATGGTGACACGCGCACCCGGAACAAGGATCACAGGTTGTTAGCGGCCATTTTTCCATCAGTCTCCACTGGAGCTAGAAGTGAGCAGACAGATACTCCTATAGACGCTGCTGGAGCCAGATCATTTGTCTCTGTGATGGACAACGTTTGAAATTCGCCCTTAAGCGGGATACGGCAGCCTACAACAGTCAAATTGATCGCTGCTTATCACTTCTTTTGTGGTAGGTACAGTTATTCCAGATAGGGGAATGGGTAGGTTAAGTTATTCCAGGGAGGGGAATGCTTATGGGCAAGGCATTATGCTTGATCGGAGGCGGATGAAGTGGCAAAAAAGGCTAGGCCTACACCATGACCATGCAACTCGTCAACCCAAAGTGAATATGAGCCACACAGGTTGGTTGAAATGGCGCAGCATGAATGATAGAACCTGGATCCAAGCGTCCCAGGATGCATTGCAGCGAAAACGTTCAACAATGTTCAGCGTGACCAATGTTTCTATCTTGGAAAATGAAATTGCATGCTGTATGGAGTGTTTTTGACATATCTTGTCTCAGGATTTGCTTGCAGTCCTACCATATCCCACAAAATGCAGAAGTACAGTCAATGCAGCTTTTTACCTAAAATGGTAAAAATTGGTCAAAGACTCATGCGGTTTATTACCTGCCCCTGGAATAACATCAATGGCAATTATAAGAATAATGCTGATAATAATACAAATTTTGTATGTATGTTTTCAGCCCTACAAAACCATAACTATAGAAGTTTAAATTTATACGTAAAGCTAGATATTTGTAGAAATATCTATATTGATATATAGCTATCTATTTATATAGCTAGATATATATCTATGCAGTAACATACATTAGATAGATAGATAGATAGATAGATAGATAGATAGACTGTATATAAGCCTGCAAGTCTTGCACTTGAAGCAGCTTTATGATGTCATTAAGGCTCGATGGTGACACGCGCACCCGGAACAAGGATCACAGGTTGTTAGCGGCCATTTTTCCATCAGTCTCCACTGGAGCTAGAAGTGAGCAGACAGATACTCCTATAGACGCTGCTGGAGCCAGATCATTTGTCTCTGTGATGGACAACGTTTGAAATTCGCCCTTAAGCGGGATACGGCAGCCTACAACAGTCAAATTGATCGCTGCTTATCACTTCTTTTGTGGTAGGTACAGTTATTCCAGATAGGGGAATGGGTAGGTTAAGTTATTCCAGGGAGGGGAATGCTTATGGGCAAGGCATTATGCTTGATCGGAGGCGGATGAAGTGGCAAAAAAGGCTCGGCCTACACCATGACCATGCCAATCGTCAACCCAAAGTGAATATGAGCCACACAGGTTGGTTGAAATAGCGCAACATGAATGATGGAACCTGGATCCAAGCGTCCCAGGATGCATTGCAGCGAAAACGTTCAACAATGTTCAGCGTGACCAATGTTTCTATCTTGGAAAATGAAATTGCATGCTGTATGGAGTGTTTTTGATATATCTTGTCTCAGGATTTGCTTGCAGTCCTACCATATCCCACAAAATGCAGAAGTGCAGTCAATGCAGCTTTTTACCTAAAATGGTAAAAATTGGTCAAAGCCTCATGCGGTTTATTACCTGTCCCTGGAATAACATCAATGGCAATTATAAGAGTAATGCTGATAATAATACAAATTTTGTATGTATGTTTTCAGCCCTACAAAACCATAACTATAGAAGTTTAAATTTATACGTAAAGCTAGATATTTGTAGAAATATCTATATTGATATATAGCTATCTATTTATATAGCTAGATATATATCTATGCAGTAACATACATTAGATAGATAGATAGATAGATAGACTGTATATAAGCCTGCAAGTCTTGCACTTGAAGCAGCTTTATGATGTCATTAAGGCTCGATGGTGACACGCGCACCCGGAACAAGGATCACAGGTTGTTAGCGGCCATTTTTCCATCAGTCTCCACTGGAGCTAGAAGTGAGCAGACAGATACTCCTATAGACGCTGCTGGAGCCAGATCATTTGTCTCTGTGATGGACAACGTTTGAAATTCGCCCTTAAGCGGGATACGGCAGCCTACAACAGTCAAATTGATCGCTGCTTATCACTTCTTTTGTGGTAGGTACAGTTATTCCAGATAGGGGAATGGGTAGGTTAAGTTATTCCAGGGAGGGGAATGCTTATGGGCAAGGCATTATGCTTGATCGGAGGCGGATGAAGTGGCAAAAAAGGCTAGGCCTACACCATGACCATGCAACTCGTCAACCCAAAGTGAATATGAGCCACACAGGTTGGTTGAAATGGCGCAGCATGAATGATAGAACCTGGATCCAAGCGTCCCAGGATGCATTGCAGCGAAAACGTTCAACAATGTTCAGCGTGACCAATGTTTCTATCTTGGAAAATGAAATTGCATGCTGTATGGAGTGTTTTTGACATATCTTGTCTCAGGATTTGCTTGCAGTCCTACCATATCCCACAAAATGCAGAAGTACAGTCAATGCAGCTTTTTACCTAAAATGGTAAAAATTGGTCAAAGACTCATGCGGTTTATTACCTGCCCCTGGAATAACATCAATGGCAATTATAAGAATAATGCTGATAATAATACAAATTTTGTATGTATGTTTTCAGCCCTACAAAACCATAACTATAGAAGTTTAAATTTATACGTAAAGCTAGATATTTGTAGAAATATCTATATTGATATATAGCTATCTATTTATATAGCTAGATATATATCTATGCAGTAACATACATTAGATAGATAGATAGATAGATAGACTGTATATAAGCCTGCAAGTCTTGCACTTGAAGCAGCTTTATGATGTCATTAAGGCTCGATGGTGACACGCGCACCCGGAACAAGGATCACAGGTTGTTAGCGGCCATTTTTCCATCAGTCTCCACTGGAGCTAGAAGTGAGCAGACAGATACTCCTATAGACGCTGCTGGAGCCAGATCATTTGTCTCTGTGATGGACAACGTTTGAAATTCGCCCTTAAGCGGGAGACGGCAGCCTACAACAGTCAAATTGATCGCTGCTTATCACTTCTTTTGTGGTAGGTACAGTTATTCCAGATAGGGGAATGGGTAGGTTAAGTTATTCCAGGGAGGGGAATGCTTATGGGCAAGGCATTATGCTTGATCGGAGGCGGATGAAGTGGCAAAAAAGGCTCGGCCTACACCATGACCATGCAACTCGTCAACCCAAAGTGAATATGAGCCACACAGGTTGGTTGAAATGGCGCAGCATGAATGATAGAACCTGGATCCAAGCGTCCCAGGATGCATTGCAGCGAAAACGTTCAACAATGTTCAGCGTGACCAATGTTTCTATCTTGGAAAATGAAATTGCATGCTGTATGGAGTGTTTTTGACATATCTTGTCTCAGGATTTGCTTGCAGTCCTACCATATCCCACAAAATGCAGAAGTACAGTCAATGCAGCTTTTTACCTAAAATGGTAAAAATTGGTCAAAGACTCATGCGGTTTATTACCTGCCCCTGGAATAACATCAATGGCAATTATAAGAATAATGCTGATAATAATACAAATTTTGTATGTATGTTTTCAGCCCTACAAAACCATAACTATAGAAGTTTAAATTTATACGTAAAGCTAGATATTTGTAGAAATATCTATATTGATATATAGCTATCTATTTATATAGCTAGATATATATCTATGCAGTAACATACATTAGATAGATAGATAGATAGATAGACTGTATATAAGCCTGCAAGTCTTGCACTTGAAGCAGCTTTATGATGTCATTAAGGCTCGATGGTGACACGCGCACCCGGAACAAGGATCACAGGTTGTTAGCGGCCATTTTTCCATCAGTCTCCACTGGAGCTAGAAGTGAGCAGACAGATACTCCTATAGACGCTGCTGGAGCCAGATCATTTGTCTCTGTGATGGACAACGTTTGAAATTCGCCCTTAAGCGGGAGACGGCAGCCTACAACAGTCAAATTGATCGCTGCTTATCACTTCTTTTGTGGTAGGTACAGTTATTCCAGATAGGGGAATGGGTAGGTTAAGTTATTCCAGGGAGGGGAATGCTTATGGGCAAGGCATTATGCTTGATCGGAGGCGGATGAAGTGGCAAAAAAGGCTCGGCCTACACCATGACCATGCAACTCGTCAACCCAAAGTGAATATGAGCCACACAGGTTGGTTGAAATGGCGCAGCATGAATGATAGAACCTGGATCCAAGCGTCCCAGGATGCATTGCAGCGAAAACGTTCAACAATGTTCAGCGTGACCAATGTTTCTATCTTGGAAAATGAAATTGCATGCTGTATGGAGTGTTTTTGACATATCTTGTCTCAGGATTTGCTTGCAGTCCTACCATATCCCACAAAATGCAGAAGTACAGTCAATGCAGCTTTTTACCTAAAATGGTAAAAATTGGTCAAAGACTCATGCGGTTTATTACCTGCCCCTGGAATAACATCAATGGCAATTATAAGAATAATGCTGATAATAATACAAATTTTGTATGTATGTTTTCAGCCCTACAAAACCATAACTATAGAAGTTTAAATTTATACGTAAAGCTAGATATTTGTAGAAATATCTATATTGATATATAGCTATCTATTTATATAGCTAGATATATATCTATGCAGTAACATACATTAGATAGATAGATAGATAGATAGACTGTATATAAGCCTGCAAGTCTTGCACTTGAAGCAGCTTTATGATGTCATTAAGGCTCGATGGTGACACGCGCACCCGGAACAAGGATCACAGGTTGTTAGCGGCCATTTTTCCATCAGTCTCCACTGGAGCTAGAAGTGAGCAGACAGATACTCCTATAGACGCTGCTGGAGCCAGATCATTTGTCTCTGTGATGGACAACGTTTGAAATTCGCCCTTAAGCGGGAGACGGCAGCCTACAACAGTCAAATTGATCGCTGCTTATCACTTCTTTTGTGGTAGGTACAGTTATTCCAGATAGGGGAATGGGTAGGTTAAGTTATTCCAGGGAGGGGAATGCTTATGGGCAAGGCATTATGCTTGATCGGAGGCGGATGAAGTGGCAAAAAAGGCTCGGCCTACACCATGACCATGCAACTCGTCAACCCAAAGTGAATATGAGCCACACAGGTTGGTTGAAATGGCGCAGCATGAATGATAGAACCTGGATCCAAGCGTCCCAGGATGCATTGCAGCGAAAACGTTCAACAATGTTCAGCGTGACCAATGTTTCTATCTTGGAAAATGAAATTGCATGCTGTATGGAGTGTTTTTGACATATCTTGTCTCAGGATTTGCTTGCAGTCCTACCATATCCCACAAAATGCAGAAGTACAGTCAATGCAGCTTTTTACCTAAAATGGTAAAAATTGGTCAAAGACTCATGCGGTTTATTACCTGCCCCTGGAATAACATCAATGGCAATTATAAGAATAATGCTGATAATAATACAAATTTTGTATGTATGTTTTCAGCCCTACAAAACCATAACTATAGAAGTTTAAATTTATACGTAAAGCTAGATATTTGTAGAAATATCTATATTGATATATAGCTATCTATTTATATAGCTAGATATATATCTATGCAGTAACATACATTAGATAGATAGATAGATAGATAGATAGACTGTATATAAGCCTGCAAGTCTTGCACTTGAAGCAGCTTTATGATGTCATTAAGGCTCGATGGTGACACGCGCACCCGGAACAAGGATCACAGGTTGTTAGCGGCCATTTTTCCATCAGTCTCCACTGGAGCTAGAAGTGAGCAGACAGATACTCCTATAGACGCTGCTGGAGCCAGATCATTTGTCTCTGTGATGGACAACGTTTGAAATTCGCCCTTAAGCGGGATACGGCAGCCTACAACAGTCAAATTGATCGCTGCTTATCACTTCTTTTGTGGTAGGTACAGTTATTCCAGATAGGGGAATGGGTAGGTTAAGTTATTCCAGGGAGGGGAATGCTTATGGGCAAGGCATTATGCTTGATCGGAGGCGGATGAAGTGGCAAAAAAGGCTCGGCCTACACCATGACCATGCCAATCGTCAACCCAAAGTGAATATGAGCCACACAGGTTGGTTGAAATAGCGCAACATGAATGATGGAACCTGGATCCAAGCGTCCCAGGATGCATTGCAGCGAAAACGTTCAACAATGTTCAGCGTGACCAATGTTTCTATCTTGGAAAATGAAATTGCATGCTGTATGGAGTGTTTTTGATATATCTTGTCTCAGGATTTGCTTGCAGTCCTACCATATCCCACAAAATGCAGAAGTGCAGTCAATGCAGCTTTTTACCTAAAATGGTAAAAATTGGTCAAAGCCTCATGCGGTTTATTACCTGCCCCTGGAATAACATCAATGGCAATTATAAGAATAATGCTGATAATAATACAAATTTTGTATGTATGTTTTCAGCCCTACAAAACCATAACTATAGAAGTTTAAATTTATACGTAAAGCTAGATATTTGTAGAAATATCTATATTGATATATAGCTATCTATTTATATAGCTAGATATATATCTATGCAGTAACATACATTAGATAGATAGATAGATAGATAGACTGTATATAAGCCTGCAAGTCTTGCACTTGAAGCAGCTTTATGATGTCATTAAGGCTCGATGGTGACACGCGCACCCGGAACAAGGATCACAGGTTGTTAGCGGCCATTTTTCCATCAGTCTCCACTGGAGCTAGAAGTGAGCAGACAGATACTCCTATAGACGCTGCTGGAGCCAGATCATTTGTCTCTGTGATGGACAACGTTTGAAATTCGCCCTTAAGCGGGAGACGGCAGCCTACAACAGTCAAATTGATCGCTGCTTATCACTTCTTTTGTGGTAGGTACAGTTATTCCAGATAGGGGAATGGGTAGGTTAAGTTATTCCAGGGAGGGGAATGCTTATGGGCAAGGCATTATGCTTGATCGGAGGCGGATGAAGTGGCAAAAAAGGCTCGGCCTACACCATGACCATGCCAATCGTCAACCCAAAGTGAATATGAGCCACACAGGTTGGTTGAAATAGCGCAACATGAATGATGGAACCTGGATCCAAGCGTCCCAGGATGCATTGCAGTGAAAACGTTCAACAATGTTCAGCGTGACCAATGTTTCTATCTTGGAAATCGAAATTGCATGCTGTATGGAGTGTTTTTGACATATCTTGTCTCAGGATTTGCTTGCAGTCCTACCATATCCCACAAAATGCAGAAGTGCAGTCAATGCAGCTTTTTACCTAAAATGGTAAAAATTGGTCAAAGACTCATGCGGTTTATTACCTGCCCCTGGAATAACATCAATGGCAATTATAAGAATAATGCTGATAATAATACAAATTTTGTATGTATGTTTTCAGCCCTACAAAACCATAACTATACAAGTTTAAATTTATACGTAAAGCTAGATATTTGTAGAAATATCTATATTAATATATAACTATCTATTTATATAGCTAGATATATATCTATGCAGTAACATACATTAGATAGATAGATAGATAGATAGACTGTATATAAGCCTGCAAGTCTTGCACTTGAAGCAGCTTTATGATGTCATTAAGGCTCGATGGTGACACGCGCACCCGGAACAAGGACCACAGGTTGTTAGCGGCCATTTTTCCATCAGTCTCCACTGGAGCTAGAAGTGAGCAGACAGATACTCCTATAGACGCGGCTGGAGCCAGATCATTTGTCTCTGTGATGGACAACGTTTGAAATTCGCCCTTAAGCGGGAGACGGCAGCCTACAACAGTCAAATATATTGCGGCTTATCACTTCTTTTGAGGGAGGTACAGTTATTCCAGATAGGGGAATGGGTAGGTTAAGATATTCCAGGGTGGGGAATGCTTATGGGCAAGGCATTATGCTTGATCGGAGGCGGATGAAGTGGCAAAAAAGGCTCGGCCTACACCATGACCATGCAACTCGTCAACCCAAAGTGAATATGAGCCACACAGGTTGGTTGAAATGGCGCAGCATGAATGATAGAACCTGGATCCAAGCATCTCAGGATGCATTGCAGCGAAAACGTTCAACAATGTTCAGCGTGACCAATGTTTCTATCTTGGAAAATGAAATTGCATGCTGTATGGAGTGTTTTTGATATATCTTGTCTCAGGATTTGCTTGCAGTCCTACCATATCCCACAAAATGCAGAAGTGCAGTCAATGCAGCTTTTTACCTAAAATGGTAAAAATTGGTCAAAGCCTCATGCGGTTTATTACCTGCCCCTGGAATAACATCAATGGCAATTATAAGAATAATGCTGATAATAATACAAATTTTGTATGTATGTTTTCAGCCCTACAAAACCATAACTATAGAAGTTTAAATTTATACGTAAAGCTAGATATTTGTAGAAATATCTATATTGATATATAGCTATCTATTTATATAGCTAGATATATATCTATGCAGTAACATACATTAGATAGATAGATAGATAGATAGATAGATAGATAGATAGATAGATAGATAGATAGATAGACTGTATATAAGCCTGCAAGTCTTGCACTTGAAGCAGCTTTATGATGTCATTAAGGCTCGATGGTGACACGCGCACCCGGAACAAGGATCACAGGTTGTTAGCGGCCATTTTTCCATCAGTCTCCACTGGAGCTAGAAGTGAGCAGACAGATACTCCTATAGACGCTGCTGGAGCCAGATCATTTGTCTCTGTGATGGACAACGTTTGAAATTCGCCCTTAAGCGGGAGACGGCAGCCTACAACAGTCAAATTGATCGCTGCTTATCACTTCTTTTGTGGTAGGTACAGTTATTCCAGATAGGGGAATGGGTAGGTTAAGTTATTCCAGGGAGGGGAATGCTTATGGGCAAGGCATTATGCTTGATCGGAGGCGGATGAAGTGGCAAAAAAGGCTCGGCCTACACCATGACCATGCAACTCGTCAACCCAAAGTGAATATGAGCCACACAGGTTGGTTGAAATGGCGCAGCATGAATGATAGAACCTGGATCCAAGCGTCCCAGGATGCATTGCAGCGAAAACGTTCAACAATGTTCAGCGTGACCAATGTTTCTATCTTGGAAAATGAAATTGCATGCTGTATGGAGTGTTTTTGACATATCTTGTCTCAGGATTTGCTTGCAGTCCTACCATATCCCACAAAATGCAGAAGTACAGTCAATGCAGCTTTTTACCTAAAATGGTAAAAATTGGTCAAAGCCTCATGCGGTTTATTACCTGCCCCTGGAATAACATCAATGGCAATTATAAGAATAATGCTGATAATAATACAAATTTTGTATGTATGTTTTCAGCCCTACAAAACCATAACTATAGAAGTTTAAATTTATACGTAAAGCTAGATATTTGTAGAAATATCTATATTGATATATAGCTATCTATTTATATAGCTAGATATATATCTATGCAGTAACATACATTAGATAGATAGATAGATAGATAGATAGATAGATAGATAGATAGATAGATAGATAGATAGATAGACTGTATATAAGCCTGCAAGTCTTGCACTTGAAGCAGCTTTATGATGTCATTAAGGCTCGATGGTGACACGCGCACCCGGAACAAGGATCACAGGTTGTTAGCGGCCATTTTTCCATCAGTCTCCACTGGAGCTAGAAGTGAGCAGACAGATACTCCTATAGACGCTGCTGGAGCCAGATCATTTGTCTCTGTGATGGACAACGTTTGAAATTCGCCCTTAAGCGGGAGACGGCAGCCTACAACAGTCAAATTGATCGCTGCTTATCACTTCTTTTGTGGTAGGTACAGTTATTCCAGATAGGGGAATGGGTAGGTTAAGTTATTCCAGGGAGGGGAATGCTTATGGGCAAGGCATTATGCTTGATCGGAGGCGGATGAAGTGGCAAAAAAGGCTCGGCCTACACCATGACCATGCAACTCGTCAACCCAAAGTGAATATGAGCCACACAGGTTGGTTGAAATGGCGCAGCATGAATGATAGAACCTGGATCCAAGCGTCCCAGGATGCATTGCAGCGAAAACGTTCAACAATGTTCAGCGTGACCAATGTTTCTATCTTGGAAAATGAAATTGCATGCTGTATGGAGTGTTTTTGACATATCTTGTCTCAGGATTTGCTTGCAGTCCTACCATATCCCACAAAATGCAGAAGTACAGTCAATGCAGCTTTTTACCTAAAATGGTAAAAATTGGTCAAAGACTCATGCGGTTTATTACCTGCCCCTGGAATAACATCAATGGCAATTATAAGAATAATGCTGATAATAATACAAATTTTGTATGTATGTTTTCAGCCCTACAAAACCATAACTATAGAAGTTTAAATTTATACGTAAAGCTAGATATTTGTAGAAATATCTATATTGATATATAGCTATCTATTTATATAGCTAGATATATATCTATGCAGTAACATACATTAGATAGATAGATAGATAGATAGATAGACTGTATATAAGCCTGCAAGTCTTGCACTTGAAGCAGCTTTATGATGTCATTAAGGCTCGATGGTGACACGCGCACCCGGAACAAGGATCACAGGTTGTTAGCGGCCATTTTTCCATCAGTCTCCACTGGAGCTAGAAGTGAGCAGACAGATACTCCTATAGACGCTGCTGGAGCCAGATCATTTGTCTCTGTGATGGACAACGTTTGAAATTCGCCCTTAAGCGGGATACGGCAGCCTACAACAGTCAAATTGATCGCTGCTTATCACTTCTTTTGTGGTAGGTACAGTTATTCCAGATAGGGGAATGGGTAGGTTAAGTTATTCCAGGGAGGGGAATGCTTATGGGCAAGGCATTATGCTTGATCGGAGGCGGATGAAGTGGCAAAAAAGGCTCGGCCTACACCATGACCATGCCAATCGTCAACCCAAAGTGAATATGAGCCACACAGGTTGGTTGAAATAGCGCAACATGAATGATGGAACCTGGATCCAAGCGTCCCAGGATGCATTGCAGCGAAAACGTTCAACAATGTTCAGCGTGACCAATGTTTCTATCTTGGAAAATGAAATTGCATGCTGTATGGAGTGTTTTTGATATATCTTGTCTCAGGATTTGCTTGCAGTCCTACCATATCCCACAAAATGCAGAAGTGCAGTCAATGCAGCTTTTTACCTAAAATGGTAAAAATTGGTCAAAGCCTCATGCGGTTTATTACCTGCCCCTGGAATAACATCAATGGCAATTATAAGAATAATGCTGATAATAATACAAATTTTGTATGTATGTTTTCAGCCCTACAAAACCATAACTATAGAAGTTTAAATTTATACGTAAAGCTAGATATTTGTAGAAATATCTATATTGATATATAGCTATCTATTTATATAGCTAGATATATATCTATGCAGTAACATACATTAGATAGATAGATAGATAGATAGACTGTATATAAGCCTGCAAGTCTTGCACTTGAAGCAGCTTTATGATGTCATTAAGGCTCGATGGTGACACGCGCACCCGGAACAAGGATCACAGGTTGTTAGCGGCCATTTTTCCATCAGTCTCCACTGGAGCTAGAAGTGAGCAGACAGATACTCCTATAGACGCTGCTGGAGCCAGATCATTTGTCTCTGTGATGGACAACGTTTGAAATTCGCCCTTAAGCGGGAGACGGCAGCCTACAACAGTCAAATTGATCGCTGCTTATCACTTCTTTTGTGGTAGGTACAGTTATTCCAGATAGGGGAATGGGTAGGTTAAGTTATTCCAGGGAGGGGAATGCTTATGGGCAAGGCATTATGCTTGATCGGAGGCGGATGAAGTGGCAAAAAAGGCTCGGCCTACACCATGACCATGCCAATCGTCAACCCAAAGTGAATATGAGCCACACAGGTTGGTTGAAATAGCGCAACATGAATGATGGAACCTGGATCCAAGCGTCCCAGGATGCATTGCAGTGAAAACGTTCAACAATGTTCAGCGTGACCAATGTTTCTATCTTGGAAATCGAAATTGCATGCTGTATGGAGTGTTTTTGACATATCTTGTCTCAGGATTTGCTTGCAGTCCTACCATATCCCACAAAATGCAGAAGTGCAGTCAATGCAGCTTTTTACCTAAAATGGTAAAAATTGGTCAAAGACTCATGCGGTTTATTACCTGCCCCTGGAATAACATCAATGGCAATTATAAGAATAATGCTGATAATAATACAAATTTTGTATGTATGTTTTCAGCCCTACAAAACCATAACTATACAAGTTTAAATTTATACGTAAAGCTAGATATTTGTAGAAATATCTATATTAATATATAACTATCTATTTATATAGCTAGATATATATCTATGCAGTAACATACATTAGATAGATAGATAGATAGATAGACTGTATATAAGCCTGCAAGTCTTGCACTTGAAGCAGCTTTATGATGTCATTAAGGCTCGATGGTGACACGCGCACCCGGAACAAGGACCACAGGTTGTTAGCGGCCATTTTTCCATCAGTCTCCACTGGAGCTAGAAGTGAGCAGACAGATACTCCTATAGACGCGGCTGGAGCCAGATCATTTGTCTCTGTGATGGACAACGTTTGAAATTCGCCCTTAAGCGGGAGACGGCAGCCTACAACAGTCAAATATATTGCGGCTTATCACTTCTTTTGAGGGAGGTACAGTTATTCCAGATAGGGGAATGGGTAGGTTAAGATATTCCAGGGTGGGGAATGCTTATGGGCAAGGCATTATGCTTGATCGGAGGCGGATGAAGTGGCAAAAAAGGCTCGGCCTACACCATGACCATGCAACTCGTCAACCCAAAGTGAATATGAGCCACACAGGTTGGTTGAAATGGCGCAGCATGAATGATAGAACCTGGATCCAAGCATCTCAGGATGCATTGCAGCGAAAACGTTCAACAATGTTCAGCGTGACCAATGTTTCTATCTTGGAAAATGAAATTGCATGCTGTATGGAGTGTTTTTGATATATCTTGTCTCAGGATTTGATTGCAGTCCTACCATATCCCACAAAATGCAGAAGTGCAGTCAATGCAGCTTTTTACCTAAAATGGTAAAAATTGGTCAAAGCCTCATGCGGTTTATTACCTGCCCCTGGAATAACATCAATGGCAATTATAAGAATAATGCTGATAATAATACAAATTTTGTATGTATGTTTTCAGCCCTACAAAACCATAACTATAGAAGTTTAAATTTATACGTAAAGCTAGATATTTGTAGAAATATCTATATTGATATATAGCTATCTATTTATATAGCTAGATATATATCTATGCAGTAACATACATTAGATAGATAGATAGATAGATAGACTGTATATAAGCCTGCAAGTCTTGCACTTGAAGCAGCTTTATGATGTCATTAAGGCTCGATGGTGACACGCGCACCCGGAACAAGGATCACAGGTTGTTAGCGGCCATTTTTCCATCAGTCTCCACTGGAGCTAGAAGTGAGCAGACAGATACTCCTATAGACGCTGCTGGAGCCAGATCATTTGTCTCTGTGATGGACAACGTTTGAAATTCGCCCTTAAGCGGGATACGGCAGCCTACAACAGTCAAATTGATCGCTGCTTATCACTTCTTTTGTGGTAGGTACAGTTATTCCAGATAGGGGAATGGGTAGGTTAAGTTATTCCAGGGAGGGGAATGCTTATGGGCAAGGCATTATGCTTGATCGGAGGCGGATGAAGTGGCAAAAAAGGCTCGGCCTACACCATGACCATGCCAATCGTCAACCCAAAGTGAATATGAGCCACACAGGTTGGTTGAAATAGCGCAACATGAATGATGGAACCTGGATCCAAGCGTCCCAGGATGCATTGCAGCGAAAACGTTCAACAATGTTCAGCGTGACCAATGTTTCTATCTTGGAAAATGAAATTGCATGCTGTATGGAGTGTTTTTGATATATCTTGTCTCAGGATTTGCTTGCAGTCCTACCATATCCCACAAAATGCAGAAGTGCAGTCAATGCAGCTTTTTACCTAAAATGGTAAAAATTGGTCAAAGCCTCATGCGGTTTATTACCTGTCCCTGGAATAACATCAATGGCAATTATAAGAGTAATGCTGATAATAATACAAATTTTGTATGTATGTTTTCAGCCCTACAAAACCATAACTATAGAAGTTTAAATTTATACGTAAAGCTAGATATTTGTAGAAATATCTATATTGATATATAGCTATCTATTTATATAGCTAGATATATATCTATGCAGTAACATACATTAGATAGATAGATAGATAGATAGATAGACTGTATATAAGCCTGCAAGTCTTGCACTTGAAGCAGCTTTATGATGTCATTAAGGCTCGATGGTGACACGCGCACCCGGAACAAGGATCACAGGTTGTTAGCGGCCATTTTTCCATCAGTCTCCACTGGAGCTAGAAGTGAGCAGACAGATACTCCTATAGACGCTGCTGGAGCCAGATCATTTGTCTCTGTGATGGACAACGTTTGAAATTCGCCCTTAAGCGGGATACGGCAGCCTACAACAGTCAAATTGATCGCTGCTTATCACTTCTTTTGTGGTAGGTACAGTTATTCCAGATAGGGGAATGGGTAGGTTAAGTTATTCCAGGGAGGGGAATGCTTATGGGCAAGGCATTATGCTTGATCGGAGGCGGATGAAGTGGCAAAAAAGGCTCGGCCTACACCATGACCATGCAACTCGTCAACCCAAAGTGAATATGAGCCACACAGGTTGGTTGAAATGGCGCAGCATGAATGATAGAACCTGGATCCAAGCGTCCCAGGATGCATTGCAGCGAAAACGTTCAACAATGTTCAGCGTGACCAATGTTTCTATCTTGGAAAATGAAATTGCATGCTGTATGGAGTGTTTTTGACATATCTTGTCTCAGGATTTGCTTGCAGTCCTACCATATCCCACAAAATGCAGAAGTACAGTCAATGCAGCTTTTTACCTAAAATGGTAAAAATTGGTCAAAGACTCATGCGGTTTATTACCTGCCCCTGGAATAACATCAATGGCAATTATAAGAATAATGCTGATAATAATACAAATTTTGTATGTATGTTTTCAGCCCTACAAAACCATAACTATAGAAGTTTAAATTTATACGTAAAGCTAGATATTTGTAGAAATATCTATATTGATATATAGCTATCTATTTATATAGCTAGATATATATCTATGCAGTAACATACATTAGATAGATAGATAGATAGATAGATAGATAGATAGATAGATAGATAGATAGATAGATAGATAGACTGTATATAAGCCTGCAAGTCTTGCACTTGAAGCAGCTTTATGATGTCATTAAGGCTCGATGGTGACACGCGCACCCGGAACAAGGATCACAGGTTGTTAGCGGCCATTTTTCCATCAGTCTCCACTGGAGCTAGAAGTGAGCAGACAGATACTCCTATAGACGCTGCTGGAGCCAGATCATTTGTCTCTGTGATGGACAACGTTTGAAATTCGCCCTTAAGCGGGATACGGCAGCCTACAACAGTCAAATTGATCGCTGCTTATCACTTCTTTTGTGGTAGGTACAGTTATTCCAGATAGGGGAATGGGTAGGTTAAGTTATTCCAGGGAGGGGAATGCTTATGGGCAAGGCATTATGCTTGATCGGAGGCGGATGAAGTGGCAAAAAAGGCTCGGCCTACACCATGACCATGCCAATCGTCAACCCAAAGTGAATATGAGCCACACAGGTTGGTTGAAATAGCGCAACATGAATGATGGAACCTGGATCCAAGCGTCCCAGGATGCATTGCAGCGAAAACGTTCAACAATGTTCAGCGTGACCAATGTTTCTATCTTGGAAAATGAAATTGCATGCTGTATGGAGTGTTTTTGATATATCTTGTCTCAGGATTTGCTTGCAGTCCTACCATATCCCACAAAATGCAGAAGTGCAGTCAATGCAGCTTTTTACCTAAAATGGTAAAAATTGGTCAAAGCCTCATGCGGTTTATTACCTGTCCCTGGAATAACATCAATGGCAATTATAAGAGTAATGCTGATAATAATACAAATTTTGTATGTATGTTTTCAGCCCTACAAAACCATAACTATAGAAGTTTAAATTTATACGTAAAGCTAGATATTTGTAGAAATATCTATATTGATATATAGCTATCTATTTATATAGCTAGATATATATCTATGCAGTAACATACATTAGATAGATAGATAGATAGATAGACTGTATATAAGCCTGCAAGTCTTGCACTTGAAGCAGCTTTATGATGTCATTAAGGCTCGATGGTGACACGCGCACCCGGAACAAGGATCACAGGTTGTTAGCGGCCATTTTTCCATCAGTCTCCACTGGAGCTAGAAGTGAGCAGACAGATACTCCTATAGACGCTGCTGGAGCCAGATCATTTGTCTCTGTGATGGACAACGTTTGAAATTCGCCCTTAAGCGGGATACGGCAGCCTACAACAGTCAAATTGATCGCTGCTTATCACTTCTTTTGTGGTAGGTACAGTTATTCCAGATAGGGGAATGGGTAGGTTAAGTTATTCCAGGGAGGGGAATGCTTATGGGCAAGGCATTATGCTTGATCGGAGGCGGATGAAGTGGCAAAAAAGGCTCGGCCTACACCATGACCATGCCAATCGTCAACCCAAAGTGAATATGAGCCACACAGGTTGGTTGAAATAGCGCAACATGAATGATGGAACCTGGATCCAAGCGTCCCAGGATGCATTGCAGCGAAAACGTTCAACAATGTTCAGCGTGACCAATGTTTCTATCTTGGAAAATGAAATTGCATGCTGTATGGAGTGTTTTTGATATATCTTGTCTCAGGATTTGCTTGCAGTCCTACCATATCCCACAAAATGCAGAAGTGCAGTCAATGCAGCTTTTTACCTAAAATGGTAAAAATTGGTCAAAGCCTCATGCGGTTTATTACCTGCCCCTGGAATAACATCAATGGCAATTATAAGAATAATGCTGATAATAATACAAATTTTGTATGTATGTTTTCAGCCCTACAAAACCATAACTATAGAAGTTTAAATTTATACGTAAAGCTAGATATTTGTAGAAATATCTATATTGATATATAGCTATCTATTTATATAGCTAGATATATATCTATGCAGTAACATACATTAGATAGATAGATAGATAGATAGACTGTATATAAGCCTGCAAGTCTTGCACTTGAAGCAGCTTTATGATGTCATTAAGGCTCGATGGTGACACGCGCACCCGGAACAAGGATCACAGGTTGTTAGCGGCCATTTTTCCATCAGTCTCCACTGGAGCTAGAAGTGAGCAGACAGATACTCCTATAGACGCTGCTGGAGCCAGATCATTTGTCTCTGTGATGGACAACGTTTGAAATTCGCCCTTAAGCGGGAGACGGCAGCCTACAACAGTCAAATTGATCGCTGCTTATCACTTCTTTTGTGGTAGGTACAGTTATTCCAGATAGGGGAATGGGTAGGTTAAGTTATTCCAGGGAGGGGAATGCTTATGGGCAAGGCATTATGCTTGATCGGAGGCGGATGAAGTGGCAAAAAAGGCTCGGCCTACACCATGACCATGCCAATCGTCAACCCAAAGTGAATATGAGCCACACAGGTTGGTTGAAATAGCGCAACATGAATGATGGAACCTGGATCCAAGCGTCCCAGGATGCATTGCAGTGAAAACGTTCAACAATGTTCAGCGTGACCAATGTTTCTATCTTGGAAATCGAAATTGCATGCTGTATGGAGTGTTTTTGACATATCTTGTCTCAGGATTTGCTTGCAGTCCTACCATATCCCACAAAATGCAGAAGTGCAGTCAATGCAGCTTTTTACCTAAAATGGTAAAAATTGGTCAAAGACTCATGCGGTTTATTACCTGCCCCTGGAATAACATCAATGGCAATTATAAGAATAATGCTGATAATAATACAAATTTTGTATGTATGTTTTCAGCCCTACAAAACCATAACTATACAAGTTTAAATTTATACGTAAAGCTAGATATTTGTAGAAATATCTATATTAATATATAACTATCTATTTATATAGCTAGATATATATCTATGCAGTAACATACATTAGATAGATAGATAGATAGATAGACTGTATATAAGCCTGCAAGTCTTGCACTTGAAGCAGCTTTATGATGTCATTAAGGCTCGATGGTGACACGCGCACCCGGAACAAGGACCACAGGTTGTTAGCGGCCATTTTTCCATCAGTCTCCACTGGAGCTAGAAGTGAGCAGACAGATACTCCTATAGACGCGGCTGGAGCCAGATCATTTGTCTCTGTGATGGACAACGTTTGAAATTCGCCCTTAAGCGGGAGACGGCAGCCTACAACAGTCAAATATATTGCGGCTTATCACTTCTTTTGAGGGAGGTACAGTTATTCCAGATAGGGGAATGGGTAGGTTAAGATATTCCAGGGTGGGGAATGCTTATGGGCAAGGCATTATGCTTGATCGGAGGCGGATGAAGTGGCAAAAAAGGCTCGGCCTACACCATGACCATGCAACTCGTCAACCCAAAGTGAATATGAGCCACACAGGTTGGTTGAAATGGCGCAGCATGAATGATAGAACCTGGATCCAAGCATCTCAGGATGCATTGCAGCGAAAACGTTCAACAATGTTCAGCGTGACCAATGTTTCTATCTTGGAAAATGAAATTGCATGCTGTATGGAGTGTTTTTGATATATCTTGTCTCAGGATTTGATTGCAGTCCTACCATATCCCACAAAATGCAGAAGTGCAGTCAATGCAGCTTTTTACCTAAAATGGTAAAAATTGGTCAAAGCCTCATGCGGTTTATTACCTGCCCCTGGAATAACATCAATGGCAATTATAAGAATAATGCTGATAATAATACAAATTTTGTATGTATGTTTTCAGCCCTACAAAACCATAACTATAGAAGTTTAAATTTATACGTAAAGCTAGATATTTGTAGAAATATCTATATTGATATATAGCTATCTATTTATATAGCTAGATATATATCTATGCAGTAACATACATTAGATAGATAGATAGATAGATAGACTGTATATAAGCCTGCAAGTCTTGCACTTGAAGCAGCTTTATGATGTCATTAAGGCTCGATGGTGACACGCGCACCCGGAACAAGGATCACAGGTTGTTAGCGGCCATTTTTCCATCAGTCTCCACTGGAGCTAGAAGTGAGCAGACAGATACTCCTATAGACGCTGCTGGAGCCAGATCATTTGTCTCTGTGATGGACAACGTTTGAAATTCGCCCTTAAGCGGGATACGGCAGCCTACAACAGTCAAATTGATCGCTGCTTATCACTTCTTTTGTGGTAGGTACAGTTATTCCAGATAGGGGAATGGGTAGGTTAAGTTATTCCAGGGAGGGGAATGCTTATGGGCAAGGCATTATGCTTGATCGGAGGCGGATGAAGTGGCAAAAAAGGCTCGGCCTACACCATGACCATGCCAATCGTCAACCCAAAGTGAATATGAGCCACACAGGTTGGTTGAAATAGCGCAACATGAATGATGGAACCTGGATCCAAGCGTCCCAGGATGCATTGCAGCGAAAACGTTCAACAATGTTCAGCGTGACCAATGTTTCTATCTTGGAAAATGAAATTGCATGCTGTATGGAGTGTTTTTGATATATCTTGTCTCAGGATTTGCTTGCAGTCCTACCATATCCCACAAAATGCAGAAGTGCAGTCAATGCAGCTTTTTACCTAAAATGGTAAAAATTGGTCAAAGCCTCATGCGGTTTATTACCTGTCCCTGGAATAACATCAATGGCAATTATAAGAGTAATGCTGATAATAATACAAATTTTGTATGTATGTTTTCAGCCCTACAAAACCATAACTATAGAAGTTTAAATTTATACGTAAAGCTAGATATTTGTAGAAATATCTATATTGATATATAGCTATCTATTTATATAGCTAGATATATATCTATGCAGTAACATACATTAGATAGATAGATAGATAGATAGATAGACTGTATATAAGCCTGCAAGTCTTGCACTTGAAGCAGCTTTATGATGTCATTAAGGCTCGATGGTGACACGCGCACCCGGAACAAGGATCACAGGTTGTTAGCGGCCATTTTTCCATCAGTCTCCACTGGAGCTAGAAGTGAGCAGACAGATACTCCTATAGACGCTGCTGGAGCCAGATCATTTGTCTCTGTGATGGACAACGTTTGAAATTCGCCCTTAAGCGGGATACGGCAGCCTACAACAGTCAAATTGATCGCTGCTTATCACTTCTTTTGTGGTAGGTACAGTTATTCCAGATAGGGGAATGGGTAGGTTAAGTTATTCCAGGGAGGGGAATGCTTATGGGCAAGGCATTATGCTTGATCGGAGGCGGATGAAGTGGCAAAAAAGGCTCGGCCTACACCATGACCATGCAACTCGTCAACCCAAAGTGAATATGAGCCACACAGGTTGGTTGAAATGGCGCAGCATGAATGATAGAACCTGGATCCAAGCGTCCCAGGATGCATTGCAGCGAAAACGTTCAACAATGTTCAGCGTGACCAATGTTTCTATCTTGGAAAATGAAATTGCATGCTGTATGGAGTGTTTTTGACATATCTTGTCTCAGGATTTGCTTGCAGTCCTACCATATCCCACAAAATGCAGAAGTACAGTCAATGCAGCTTTTTACCTAAAATGGTAAAAATTGGTCAAAGACTCATGCGGTTTATTACCTGCCCCTGGAATAACATCAATGGCAATTATAAGAATAATGCTGATAATAATACAAATTTTGTATGTATGTTTTCAGCCCTACAAAACCATAACTATAGAAGTTTAAATTTATACGTAAAGCTAGATATTTGTAGAAATATCTATATTGATATATAGCTATCTATTTATATAGCTAGATATATATCTATGCAGTAACATACATTAGATAGATAGATAGATAGATAGATAGATAGATAGATAGATAGATAGATAGATAGATAGATAGACTGTATATAAGCCTGCAAGTCTTGCACTTGAAGCAGCTTTATGATGTCATTAAGGCTCGATGGTGACACGCGCACCCGGAACAAGGATCACAGGTTGTTAGCGGCCATTTTTCCATCAGTCTCCACTGGAGCTAGAAGTGAGCAGACAGATACTCCTATAGACGCTGCTGGAGCCAGATCATTTGTCTCTGTGATGGACAACGTTTGAAATTCGCCCTTAAGCGGGATACGGCAGCCTACAACAGTCAAATTGATCGCTGCTTATCACTTCTTTTGTGGTAGGTACAGTTATTCCAGATAGGGGAATGGGTAGGTTAAGTTATTCCAGGGAGGGGAATGCTTATGGGCAAGGCATTATGCTTGATCGGAGGCGGATGAAGTGGCAAAAAAGGCTCGGCCTACACCATGACCATGCCAATCGTCAACCCAAAGTGAATATGAGCCACACAGGTTGGTTGAAATAGCGCAACATGAATGATGGAACCTGGATCCAAGCGTCCCAGGATGCATTGCAGCGAAAACGTTCAACAATGTTCAGCGTGACCAATGTTTCTATCTTGGAAAATGAAATTGCATGCTGTATGGAGTGTTTTTGATATATCTTGTCTCAGGATTTGCTTGCAGTCCTACCATATCCCACAAAATGCAGAAGTGCAGTCAATGCAGCTTTTTACCTAAAATGGTAAAAATTGGTCAAAGCCTCATGCGGTTTATTACCTGTCCCTGGAATAACATCAATGGCAATTATAAGAGTAATGCTGATAATAATACAAATTTTGTATGTATGTTTTCAGCCCTACAAAACCATAACTATAGAAGTTTAAATTTATACGTAAAGCTAGATATTTGTAGAAATATCTATATTGATATATAGCTATCTATTTATATAGCTAGATATATATCTATGCAGTAACATACATTAGATAGATAGATAGATAGATAGACTGTATATAAGCCTGCAAGTCTTGCACTTGAAGCAGCTTTATGATGTCATTAAGGCTCGATGGTGACACGCGCACCCGGAACAAGGATCACAGGTTGTTAGCGGCCATTTTTCCATCAGTCTCCACTGGAGCTAGAAGTGAGCAGACAGATACTCCTATAGACGCTGCTGGAGCCAGATCATTTGTCTCTGTGATGGACAACGTTTGAAATTCGCCCTTAAGCGGGAGACGGCAGCCTACAACAGTCAAATTGATCGCTGCTTATCACTTCTTTTGTGGTAGGTACAGTTATTCCAGATAGGGGAATGGGTAGGTTAAGTTATTCCAGGGAGGGGAATGCTTATGGGCAAGGCATTATGCTTGATCGGAGGCGGATGAAGTGGCAAAAAAGGCTCGGCCTACACCATGACCATGCAACTCGTCAACCCAAAGTGAATATGAGCCACACAGGTTGGTTGAAATGGCGCAGCATGAATGATAGAACCTGGATCCAAGCGTCCCAGGATGCATTGCAGCGAAAACGTTCAACAATGTTCAGCGTGACCAATGTTTCTATCTTGGAAAATGAAATTGCATGCTGTATGGAGTGTTTTTGACATATCTTGTCTCAGGATTTGCTTGCAGTCCTACCATATCCCACAAAATGCAGAAGTACAGTCAATGCAGCTTTTTACCTAAAATGGTAAAAATTGGTCAAAGACTCATGCGGTTTATTACCTGCCCCTGGAATAACATCAATGGCAATTATAAGAATAATGCTGATAATAATACAAATTTTGTATGTATGTTTTCAGCCCTACAAAACCATAACTATAGAAGTTTAAATTTATACGTAAAGCTAGATATTTGTAGAAATATCTATATTGATATATAGCTATCTATTTATATAGCTAGATATATATCTATGCAGTAACATACATTAGATAGATAGATAGATAGATAGATAGACTGTATATAAGCCTGCAAGTCTTGCACTTGAAGCAGCTTTATGATGTCATTAAGGCTCGATGGTGACACGCGCACCCGGAACAAGGATCACAGGTTGTTAGCGGCCATTTTTCCATCAGTCTCCACTGGAGCTAGAAGTGAGCAGACAGATACTCCTATAGACGCTGCTGGAGCCAGATCATTTGTCTCTGTGATGGACAACGTTTGAAATTCGCCCTTAAGCGGGAGACGGCAGCCTACAACAGTCAAATTGATCGCTGCTTATCACTTCTTTTGTGGTAGGTACAGTTATTCCAGATAGGGGAATGGGTAGGTTAAGTTATTCCAGGGAGGGGAATGCTTATGGGCAAGGCATTATGCTTGATCGGAGGCGGATGAAGTGGCAAAAAAGGCTCGGCCTACACCATGACCATGCAACTCGTCAACCCAAAGTGAATATGAGCCACACAGGTTGGTTGAAATGGCGCAGCATGAATGATAGAACCTGGATCCAAGCGTCCCAGGATGCATTGCAGCGAAAACGTTCAACAATGTTCAGCGTGACCAATGTTTCTATCTTGGAAAATGAAATTGCATGCTGTATGGAGTGTTTTTGACATATCTTGTCTCAGGATTTGCTTGCAGTCCTACCATATCCCACAAAATGCAGAAGTACAGTCAATGCAGCTTTTTACCTAAAATGGTAAAAATTGGTCAAAGACTCATGCGGTTTATTACCTGCCCCTGGAATAACATCAATGGCAATTATAAGAATAATGCTGATAATAATACAAATTTTGTATGTATGTTTTCAGCCCTACAAAACCATAACTATAGAAGTTTAAATTTATACGTAAAGCTAGATATTTGTAGAAATATCTATATTGATATATAGCTATCTATTTATATAGCTAGATATATATCTATGCAGTAACATACATTAGATAGATAGATAGATAGATAGATAGATAGACTGTATATAAGCCTGCAAGTCTTGCACTTGAAGCAGCTTTATGATGTCATTAAGGCTCGATGGTGACACGCGCACCCGGAACAAGGATCACAGGTTGTTAGCGGCCATTTTTCCATCAGTCTCCACTGGAGCTAGAAGTGAGCAGACAGATACTCCTATAGACGCTGCTGGAGCCAGATCATTTGTCTCTGTGATGGACAACGTTTGAAATTCGCCCTTAAGCGGGAGACGGCAGCCTACAACAGTCAAATTGATCGCTGCTTATCACTTCTTTTGTGGTAGGTACAGTTATTCCAGATAGGGGAATGGGTAGGTTAAGTTATTCCAGGGAGGGGAATGCTTATGGGCAAGGCATTATGCTTGATCGGAGGCGGATGAAGTGGCAAAAAAGGCTCGGCCTACACCATGACCATGCCAATCGTCAACCCAAAGTGAATATGAGCCACACAGGTTGGTTGAAATAGCGCAACATGAATGATGGAACCTGGATCCAAGCGTCCCAGGATGCATTGCAGCGAAAACGTTCAACAATGTTCAGCGTGACCAATGTTTCTATCTTGGAAAATGAAATTGCATGCTGTATGGAGTGTTTTTGATATATCTTGTCTCAGGATTTGCTTGCAGTCCTACCATATCCCACAAAATGCAGAAGTGCAGTCAATGCAGCTTTTTACCTAAAATGGTAAAAATTGGTCAAAGCCTCATGCGGTTTATTACCTGTCCCTGGAATAACATCAATGGCAATTATAAGAGTAATGCTGATAATAATACAAATTTTGTATGTATGTTTTCAGCCCTACAAAACCATAACTATAGAAGTTTAAATTTATACGTAAAGCTAGATATTTGTAGAAATATCTATATTGATATATAGCTATCTATTTATATAGCTAGATATATATCTATGCAGTAACATACATTAGATAGATAGATAGATAGATAGACTGTATATAAGCCTGCAAGTCTTGCACTTGAAGCAGCTTTATGATGTCATTAAGGCTCGATGGTGACACGCGCACCCGGAACAAGGATCACAGGTTGTTAGCGGCCATTTTTCCATCAGTCTCCACTGGAGCTAGAAGTGAGCAGACAGATACTCCTATAGACGCTGCTGGAGCCAGATCATTTGTCTCTGTGATGGACAACGTTTGAAATTCGCCCTTAAGCGGGAGACGGCAGCCTACAACAGTCAAATTGATCGCTGCTTATCACTTCTTTTGTGGTAGGTACAGTTATTCCAGATAGGGGAATGGGTAGGTTAAGTTATTCCAGGGAGGGGAATGCTTATGGGCAAGGCATTATGCTTGATCGGAGGCGGATGAAGTGGCAAAAAAGGCTCGGCCTACACCATGACCATGCAACTCGTCAACCCAAAGTGAATATGAGCCACACAGGTTGGTTGAAATGGCGCAGCATGAATGATAGAACCTGGATCCAAGCGTCCCAGGATGCATTGCAGCGAAAACGTTCAACAATGTTCAGCGTGACCAATGTTTCTATCTTGGAAAATGAAATTGCATGCTGTATGGAGTGTTTTTGACATATCTTGTCTCAGGATTTGCTTGCAGTCCTACCATATCCCACAAAATGCAGAAGTACAGTCAATGCAGCTTTTTACCTAAAATGGTAAAAATTGGTCAAAGACTCATGCGGTTTATTACCTGCCCCTGGAATAACATCAATGGCAATTATAAGAATAATGCTGATAATAATACAAATTTTGTATGTATGTTTTCAGCCCTACAAAACCATAACTATAGAAGTTTAAATTTATACGTAAAGCTAGATATTTGTAGAAATATCTATATTGATATATAGCTATCTATTTATATAGCTAGATATATATCTATGCAGTAACATACATTAGATAGATAGATAGATAGATAGATAGATAGACTGTATATAAGCCTGCAAGTCTTGCACTTGAAGCAGCTTTATGATGTCATTAAGGCTCGATGGTGACACGCGCACCCGGAACAAGGATCACAGGTTGTTAGCGGCCATTTTTCCATCAGTCTCCACTGGAGCTAGAAGTGAGCAGACAGATACTCCTATAGACGCTGCTGGAGCCAGATCATTTGTCTCTGTGATGGACAACGTTTGAAATTCGCCCTTAAGCGGGAGACGGCAGCCTACAACAGTCAAATTGATCGCTGCTTATCACTTCTTTTGTGGTAGGTACAGTTATTCCAGATAGGGGAATGGGTAGGTTAAGTTATTCCAGGGAGGGGAATGCTTATGGGCAAGGCATTATGCTTGATCGGAGGCGGATGAAGTGGCAAAAAAGGCTCGGCCTACACCATGACCATGCAACTCGTCAACCCAAAGTGAATATGAGCCACACAGGTTGGTTGAAATGGCGCAGCATGAATGATAGAACCTGGATCCAAGCGTCCCAGGATGCATTGCAGCGAAAACGTTCAACAATGTTCAGCGTGACCAATGTTTCTATCTTGGAAAATGAAATTGCATGCTGTATGGAGTGTTTTTGACATATCTTGTCTCAGGATTTGCTTGCAGTCCTACCATATCCCACAAAATGCAGAAGTACAGTCAATGCAGCTTTTTACCTAAAATGGTAAAAATTGGTCAAAGACTCATGCGGTTTATTACCTGCCCCTGGAATAACATCAATGGCAATTATAAGAATAATGCTGATAATAATACAAATTTTGTATGTATGTTTTCAGCCCTACAAAACCATAACTATAGAAGTTTAAATTTATACGTAAAGCTAGATATTTGTAGAAATATCTATATTGATATATAGCTATCTATTTATATAGCTAGATATATATCTATGCAGTAACATACATTAGATAGATAGATAGATAGATAGATAGACTGTATATAAGCCTGCAAGTCTTGCACTTGAAGCAGCTTTATGATGTCATTAAGGCTCGATGGTGACACGCGCACCCGGAACAAGGATCACAGGTTGTTAGCGGCCATTTTTCCATCAGTCTCCACTGGAGCTAGAAGTGAGCAGACAGATACTCCTATAGACGCTGCTGGAGCCAGATCATTTGTCTCTGTGATGGACAACGTTTGAAATTCGCCCTTAAGCGGGAGACGGCAGCCTACAACAGTCAAATTGATCGCTGCTTATCACTTCTTTTGTGGTAGGTACAGTTATTCCAGATAGGGGAATGGGTAGGTTAAGTTATTCCAGGGAGGGGAATGCTTATGGGCAAGGCATTATGCTTGATCGGAGGCGGATGAAGTGGCAAAAAAGGCTCGGCCTACACCATGACCATGCAACTCGTCAACCCAAAGTGAATATGAGCCACACAGGTTGGTTGAAATGGCGCAGCATGAATGATAGAACCTGGATCCAAGCGTCCCAGGATGCATTGCAGCGAAAACGTTCAACAATGTTCAGCGTGACCAATGTTTCTATCTTGGAAAATGAAATTGCATGCTGTATGGAGTGTTTTTGACATATCTTGTCTCAGGATTTGCTTGCAGTCCTACCATATCCCACAAAATGCAGAAGTACAGTCAATGCAGCTTTTTACCTAAAATGGTAAAAATTGGTCAAAGACTCATGCGGTTTATTACCTGCCCCTGGAATAACATCAATGGCAATTATAAGAATAATGTTGATAATAATACAAATTTTGTATGTATGTTTTCAGCCCTACAAAACCATAACTATAGAAGTTTAAATTTATACGTAAAGCTAGATATTTGTAGAAATATCTATATTGATATATAGCTATCTATTTATATAGCTAGATATATATCTATGCAGTAACATACATTAGATAGATAGATAGATAGATAGATAGACTGTATATAAGCCTGCAAGTCTTGCACTTGAAGCAGCTTTATGATGTCATTAAGGCTCGATGGTGACACGCGCACCCGGAACAAGGATCACAGGTTGTTAGCGGCCATTTTTCCATCAGTCTCCACTGGAGCTAGAAGTGAGCAGACAGATACTCCTATAGACGCTGCTGGAGCCAGATCATTTGTCTCTGTGATGGACAACGTTTGAAATTCGCCCTTAAGCGGGATACGGCAGCCTACAACAGTCAAATTGATCGCTGCTTATCACTTCTTTTGTGGTAGGTACAGTTATTCCAGATAGGGGAATGGGTAGGTTAAGTTATTCCAGGGAGGGGAATGCTTATGGGCAAGGCATTATGCTTGATCGGAGGCGGATGAAGTGGCAAAAAAGGCTCGGCCTACACCATGACCATGCCAATCGTCAACCCAAAGTGAATATGAGCCACACAGGTTGGTTGAAATAGCGCAACATGAATGATGGAACCTGGATCCAAGCGTCCCAGGATGCATTGCAGCGAAAACGTTCAACAATGTTCAGCGTGACCAATGTTTCTATCTTGGAAAATGAAATTGCATGCTGTATGGAGTGTTTTTGATATATCTTGTCTCAGGATTTGCTTGCAGTCCTACCATATCCCACAAAATGCAGAAGTGCAGTCAATGCAGCTTTTTACCTAAAATGGTAAAAATTGGTCAAAGCCTCATGCGGTTTATTACCTGCCCCTGGAATAACATCAATGGCAATTATAAGAATAATGCTGATAATAATACAAATTTTGTATGTATGTTTTCAGCCCTACAAAACCATAACTATAGAAGTTTAAATTTATACGTAAAGCTAGATATTTGTAGAAATATCTATATTGATATATAGCTATCTATTTATATAGCTAGATATATATCTATGCAGTAACATACATTAGATAGATAGATAGATAGACTGTATATAAGCCTGCAAGTCTTGCACTTGAAGCAGCTTTATGATGTCATTAAGGCTCGATGGTGACACGCGCACCCGGAACAAGGATCACAGGTTGTTAGCGGCCATTTTTCCATCAGTCTCCACTGGAGCTAGAAGTGAGCAGACAGATACTCCTATAGACGCTGCTGGAGCCAGATCATTTGTCTCTGTGATGGACAACGTTTGAAATTCGCCCTTAAGCGGGAGACGGCAGCCTACAACAGTCAAATTGATCGCTGCTTATCACTTCTTTTGTGGTAGGTACAGTTATTCCAGATAGGGGAATGGGTAGGTTAAGTTATTCCAGGGAGGGGAATGCTTATGGGCAAGGCATTATGCTTGATCGGAGGCGGATGAAGTGGCAAAAAAGGCTCGGCCTACACCATGACCATGCAACTCGTCAACCCAAAGTGAATATGAGCCACACAGGTTGGTTGAAATGGCGCAGCATGAATGATAGAACCTGGATCCAAGCGTCCCAGGATGCATTGCAGCGAAAACGTTCAACAATGTTCAGCGTGACCAATGTTTCTATCTTGGAAAATGAAATTGCATGCTGTATGGAGTGTTTTTGACATATCTTGTCTCAGGATTTGCTTGCAGTCCTACCATATCCCACAAAATGCAGAAGTACAGTCAATGCAGCTTTTTACCTAAAATGGTAAAAATTGGTCAAAGACTCATGCGGTTTATTACCTGCCCCTGGAATAACATCAATGGCAATTATAAGAATAATGCTGATAATAATACAAATTTTGTATGTATGTTTTCAGCCCTACAAAACCATAACTATAGAAGTTTAAATTTATACGTAAAGCTAGATATTTGTAGAAATATCTATATTGATATATAGCTATCTATTTATATAGCTAGATATATATCTATGCAGTAACATACATTAGATAGATAGATAGATAGATAGATAGACTGTATATAAGCCTGCAAGTCTTGCACTTGAAGCAGCTTTATGATGTCATTAAGGCTCGATGGTGACACGCGCACCCGGAACAAGGATCACAGGTTGTTAGCGGCCATTTTTCCATCAGTCTCCACTGGAGCTAGAAGTGAGCAGACAGATACTCCTATAGACGCTGCTGGAGCCAGATCATTTGTCTCTGTGATGGACAACGTTTGAAATTCGCCCTTAAGCGGGAGACGGCAGCCTACAACAGTCAAATTGATCGCTGCTTATCACTTCTTTTGTGGTAGGTACAGTTATTCCAGATAGGGGAATGGGTAGGTTAAGTTATTCCAGGGAGGGGAATGCTTATGGGCAAGGCATTATGCTTGATCGGAGGCGGATGAAGTGGCAAAAAAGGCTCGGCCTACACCATGACCATGCAACTCGTCAACCCAAAGTGAATATGAGCCACACAGGTTGGTTGAAATGGCGCAGCATGAATGATAGAACCTGGATCCAAGCGTCCCAGGATGCATTGCAGCGAAAACGTTCAACAATGTTCAGCGTGACCAATGTTTCTATCTTGGAAAATGAAATTGCATGCTGTATGGAGTGTTTTTGACATATCTTGTCTCAGGATTTGCTTGCAGTCCTACCATATCCCACAAAATGCAGAAGTACAGTCAATGCAGCTTTTTACCTAAAATGGTAAAAATTGGTCAAAGACTCATGCGGTTTATTACCTGCCCCTGGAATAACATCAATGGCAATTATAAGAATAATGTTGATAATAATACAAATTTTGTATGTATGTTTTCAGCCCTACAAAACCATAACTATAGAAGTTTAAATTTATACGTAAAGCTAGATATTTGTAGAAATATCTATATTGATATATAGCTATCTATTTATATAGCTAGATATATATCTATGCAGTAACATACATTAGATAGATAGATAGATAGATAGATAGATAGACTGTATATAAGCCTGCAAGTCTTGCACTTGAAGCAGCTTTATGATGTCATTAAGGCTCGATGGTGACACGCGCACCCGGAACAAGGATCACAGGTTGTTAGCGGCCATTTTTCCATCAGTCTCCACTGGAGCTAGAAGTGAGCAGACAGATACTCCTATAGACGCTGCTGGAGCCAGATCATTTGTCTCTGTGATGGACAACGTTTGAAATTCGCCCTTAAGCGGGATACGGCAGCCTACAACAGTCAAATTGATCGCTGCTTATCACTTCTTTTGTGGTAGGTACAGTTATTCCAGATAGGGGAATGGGTAGGTTAAGTTATTCCAGGGAGGGGAATGCTTATGGGCAAGGCATTATGCTTGATCGGAGGCGGATGAAGTGGCAAAAAAGGCTCGGCCTACACCATGACCATGCCAATCGTCAACCCAAAGTGAATATGAGCCACACAGGTTGGTTGAAATAGCGCAACATGAATGATGGAACCTGGATCCAAGCGTCCCAGGATGCATTGCAGCGAAAACGTTCAACAATGTTCAGCGTGACCAATGTTTCTATCTTGGAAAATGAAATTGCATGCTGTATGGAGTGTTTTTGATATATCTTGTCTCAGGATTTGCTTGCAGTCCTACCATATCCCACAAAATGCAGAAGTGCAGTCAATGCAGCTTTTTACCTAAAATGGTAAAAATTGGTCAAAGCCTCATGCGGTTTATTACCTGCCCCTGGAATAACATCAATGGCAATTATAAGAATAATGCTGATAATAATACAAATTTTGTATGTATGTTTTCAGCCCTACAAAACCATAACTATAGAAGTTTAAATTTATACGTAAAGCTAGATATTTGTAGAAATATCTATATTGATATATAGCTATCTATTTATATAGCTAGATATATATCTATGCAGTAACATACATTAGATAGATAGATAGATAGACTGTATATAAGCCTGCAAGTCTTGCACTTGAAGCAGCTTTATGATGTCATTAAGGCTCGATGGTGACACGCGCACCCGGAACAAGGATCACAGGTTGTTAGCGGCCATTTTTCCATCAGTCTCCACTGGAGCTAGAAGTGAGCAGACAGATACTCCTATAGACGCTGCTGGAGCCAGATCATTTGTCTCTGTGATGGACAACGTTTGAAATTCGCCCTTAAGCGGGAGACGGCAGCCTACAACAGTCAAATTGATCGCTGCTTATCACTTCTTTTGTGGTAGGTACAGTTATTCCAGATAGGGGAATGGGTAGGTTAAGTTATTCCAGGGAGGGGAATGCTTATGGGCAAGGCATTATGCTTGATCGGAGGCGGATGAAGTGGCAAAAAAGGCTCGGCCTACACCATGACCATGCCAATCGTCAACCCAAAGTGAATATGAGCCACACAGGTTGGTTGAAATAGCGCAACATGAATGATGGAACCTGGATCCAAGCGTCCCAGGATGCATTGCAGTGAAAACGTTCAACAATGTTCAGCGTGACCAATGTTTCTATCTTGGAAATCGAAATTGCATGCTGTATGGAGTGTTTTTGACATATCTTGTCTCAGGATTTGCTTGCAGTCCTACCATATCCCACAAAATGCAGAAGTGCAGTCAATGCAGCTTTTTACCTAAAATGGTAAAAATTGGTCAAAGACTCATGCGGTTTATTACCTGCCCCTGGAATAACATCAATGGCAATTATAAGAATAATGCTGATAATAATACAAATTTTGTATGTATGTTTTCAGCCCTACAAAACCATAACTATACAAGTTTAAATTTATACGTAAAGCTAGATATTTGTAGAAATATCTATATTAATATATAACTATCTATTTATATAGCTAGATATATATCTATGCAGTAACATACATTAGATAGATAGATAGATAGATAGATAGATAGACTGTATATAAGCCTGCAAGTCTTGCACTTGAAGCAGCTTTATGATGTCATTAAGGCTCGATGGTGACACGCGCACCCGGAACAAGGACCACAGGTTGTTAGCGGCCATTTTTCCATCAGTCTCCACTGGAGCTAGAAGTGAGCAGACAGATACTCCTATAGACGCGGCTGGAGCCAGATCATTTGTCTCTGTGATGGACAACGTTTGAAATTCGCCCTTAAGCGGGAGACGGCAGCCTACAACAGTCAAATATATTGCGGCTTATCACTTCTTTTGAGGGAGGTACAGTTATTCCAGATAGGGGAATGGGTAGGTTAAGATATTCCAGGGTGGGGAATGCTTATGGGCAAGGCATTATGCTTGATCGGAGGCGGATGAAGTGGCAAAAAAGGCTCGGCCTACACCATGACCATGCAACTCGTCAACCCAAAGTGAATATGAGCCACACAGGTTGGTTGAAATGGCGCAGCATGAATGATAGAACCTGGATCCAAGCATCTCAGGATGCATTGCAGCGAAAACGTTCAACAATGTTCAGCGTGACCAATGTTTCTATCTTGGAAAATGAAATTGCATGCTGTATGGAGTGTTTTTGATATATCTTGTCTCAGGATTTGCTTGCAGTCCTACCATATCCCACAAAATGCAGAAGTGCAGTCAATGCAGCTTTTTACCTAAAATGGTAAAAATTGGTCAAAGCCTCATGCGGTTTATTACCTGCCCCTGGAATAACATCAATGGCAATTATAAGAATAATGCTGATAATAATACAAATTTTGTATGTATGTTTTCAGCCCTACAAAACCATAACTATAGAAGTTTAAATTTATACGTAAAGCTAGATATTTGTAGAAATATCTATATTGATATATAGCTATCTATTTATATAGCTAGATATATATCTATGCAGTAACATACATTAGATAGATAGATAGATAGATAGATAGATGGATAGATAGACTGTATATAAGCCTGCAAGTCTTGCACTTGAAGCAGCTTTATGATGTCATTAAGGCTCGATGGTGACACGCGCACCCGGAACAAGGATCACAGGTTGTTAGCGGCCATTTTTCCATCAGTCTCCACTGGAGCTAGAAGTGAGCAGACAGATACTCCTATAGACGCTGCTGGAGCCAGATCATTTGTCTCTGTGATGGACAACGTTTGAAATTCGCCCTTAAGCGGGAGACGGCAGCCTACAACAGTCAAATTGATCGCTGCTTATCACTTCTTTTGTGGTAGGTACAGTTATTCCAGATAGGGGAATGGGTAGGTTAAGTTATTCCAGGGAGGGGAATGCTTATGGGCAAGGCATTATGCTTGATCGGAGGCGGATGAAGTGGCAAAAAAGGCTCGGCCTACACCATGACCATGCAACTCGTCAACCCAAAGTGAATATGAGCCACACAGGTTGGTTGAAATGGCGCAGCATGAATGATAGAACCTGGATCCAAGCGTCCCAGGATGCATTGCAGCGAAAACGTTCAACAATGTTCAGCGTGACCAATGTTTCTATCTTGGAAAATGAAATTGCATGCTGTATGGAGTGTTTTTGACATATCTTGTCTCAGGATTTGCTTGCAGTCCTACCATATCCCACAAAATGCAGAAGTACAGTCAATGCAGCTTTTTACCTAAAATGGTAAAAATTGGTCAAAGACTCATGCGGTTTATTACCTGCCCCTGGAATAACATCAATGGCAATTATAAGAATAATGCTGATAATAATACAAATTTTGTATGTATGTTTTCAGCCCTACAAAACCATAACTATAGAAGTTTAAATTTATACGTAAAGCTAGATATTTGTAGAAATATCTATATTGATATATAGCTATCTATTTATATAGCTAGATATATATCTATGCAGTAACATACATTAGATAGATAGATAGATAGACTGTATATAAGCCTGCAAGTCTTGCACTTGAAGCAGCTTTATGATGTCATTAAGGCTCGATGGTGACACGCGCACCCGGAACAAGGATCACAGGTTGTTAGCGGCCATTTTTCCATCAGTCTCCACTGGAGCTAGAAGTGAGCAGACAGATACTCCTATAGACGCTGCTGGAGCCAGATCATTTGTCTCTGTGATGGACAACGTTTGAAATTCGCCCTTAAGCGGGAGACGGCAGCCTACAACAGTCAAATTGATCGCTGCTTATCACTTCTTTTGTGGTAGGTACAGTTATTCCAGATAGGGGAATGGGTAGGTTAAGTTATTCCAGGGAGGGGAATGCTTATGGGCAAGGCATTATGCTTGATCGGAGGCGGATGAAGTGGCAAAAAAGGCTCGGCCTACACCATGACCATGCCAATCGTCAACCCAAAGTGAATATGAGCCACACAGGTTGGTTGAAATAGCGCAACATGAATGATGGAACCTGGATCCAAGCGTCCCAGGATGCATTGCAGTGAAAACGTTCAACAATGTTCAGCGTGACCAATGTTTCTATCTTGGAAATCGAAATTGCATGCTGTATGGAGTGTTTTTGACATATCTTGTCTCAGGATTTGCTTGCAGTCCTACCATATCCCACAAAATGCAGAAGTGCAGTCAATGCAGCTTTTTACCTAAAATGGTAAAAATTGGTCAAAGACTCATGCGGTTTATTACCTGCCCCTGGAATAACATCAATGGCAATTATAAGAATAATGCTGATAATAATACAAATTTTGTATGTATGTTTTCAGCCCTACAAAACCATAACTATACAAGTTTAAATTTATACGTAAAGCTAGATATTTGTAGAAATATCTATATTAATATATAACTATCTATTTATATAGCTAGATATATATCTATGCAGTAACATACATTAGATAGATAGATAGATAGATAGATAGACTGTATATAAGCCTGCAAGTCTTGCACTTGAAGCAGCTTTATGATGTCATTAAGGCTCGATGGTGACACGCGCACCCGGAACAAGGACCACAGGTTGTTAGCGGCCATTTTTCCATCAGTCTCCACTGGAGCTAGAAGTGAGCAGACAGATACTCCTATAGACGCGGCTGGAGCCAGATCATTTGTCTCTGTGATGGACAACGTTTGAAATTCGCCCTTAAGCGGGAGACGGCAGCCTACAACAGTCAAATATATTGCGGCTTATCACTTCTTTTGAGGGAGGTACAGTTATTCCAGATAGGGGAATGGGTAGGTTAAGATATTCCAGGGTGGGGAATGCTTATGGGCAAGGCATTATGCTTGATCGGAGGCGGATGAAGTGGCAAAAAAGGCTCGGCCTACACCATGACCATGCAACTCGTCAACCCAAAGTGAATATGAGCCACACAGGTTGGTTGAAATGGCGCAGCATGAATGATAGAACCTGGATCCAAGCATCTCAGGATGCATTGCAGCGAAAACGTTCAACAATGTTCAGCGTGACCAATGTTTCTATCTTGGAAAATGAAATTGCATGCTGTATGGAGTGTTTTTGATATATCTTGTCTCAGGATTTGCTTGCAGTCCTACCATATCCCACAAAATGCAGAAGTGCAGTCAATGCAGCTTTTTACCTAAAATGGTAAAAATTGGTCAAAGCCTCATGCGGTTTATTACCTGCCCCTGGAATAACATCAATGGCAATTATAAGAATAATGCTGATAATAATACAAATTTTGTATGTATGTTTTCAGCCCTACAAAACCATAACTATAGAAGTTTAAATTTATACGTAAAGCTAGATATTTGTAGAAATATCTATATTGATATATAGCTATCTATTTATATAGCTAGATATATATCTATGCAGTAACATACATTAGATAGATAGATAGATAGATAGATAGATGGATAGATAGACTGTATATAAGCCTGCAAGTCTTGCACTTGAAGCAGCTTTATGATGTCATTAAGGCTCGATGGTGACACGCGCACCCGGAACAAGGATCACAGGTTGTTAGCGGCCATTTTTCCATCAGTCTCCACTGGAGCTAGAAGTGAGCAGACAGATACTCCTATAGACGCTGCTGGAGCCAGATCATTTGTCTCTGTGATGGACAACGTTTGAAATTCGCCCTTAAGCGGGAGACGGCAGCCTACAACAGTCAAATTGATCGCTGCTTATCACTTCTTTTGTGGTAGGTACAGTTATTCCAGATAGGGGAATGGGTAGGTTAAGTTATTCCAGGGAGGGGAATGCTTATGGGCAAGGCATTATGCTTGATCGGAGGCGGATGAAGTGGCAAAAAAGGCTCGGCCTACACCATGACCATGCAACTCGTCAACCCAAAGTGAATATGAGCCACACAGGTTGGTTGAAATGGCGCAGCATGAATGATAGAACCTGGATCCAAGCGTCCCAGGATGCATTGCAGCGAAAACGTTCAACAATGTTCAGCGTGACCAATGTTTCTATCTTGGAAAATGAAATTGCATGCTGTATGGAGTGTTTTTGACATATCTTGTCTCAGGATTTGCTTGCAGTCCTACCATATCCCACAAAATGCAGAAGTACAGTCAATGCAGCTTTTTACCTAAAATGGTAAAAATTGGTCAAAGACTCATGCGGTTTATTACCTGCCCCTGGAATAACATCAATGGCAATTATAAGAATAATGCTGATAATAATACAAATTTTGTATGTATGTTTTCAGCCCTACAAAACCATAACTATAGAAGTTTAAATTTATACGTAAAGCTAGATATTTGTAGAAATATCTATATTGATATATAGCTATCTATTTATATAGCTAGATATATATCTATGCAGTAACATACATTAGATAGATAGATAGATAGATAGATAGATAGATAGATAGATAGATAGATAGACTGTATATAAGCCTGCAAGTCTTGCACTTGAAGCAGCTTTATGATGTCATTAAGGCTCGATGGTGACACGCGCACCCGGAACAAGGATCACAGGTTGTTAGCGGCCATTTTTCCATCAGTCTCCACTGGAGCTAGAAGTGAGCAGACAGATACTCCTATAGACGCTGCTGGAGCCAGATCATTTGTCTCTGTGATGGACAACGTTTGAAATTCGCCCTTAAGCGGGAGACGGCAGCCTACAACAGTCAAATTGATCGCTGCTTATCACTTCTTTTGTGGTAGGTACAGTTATTCCAGATAGGGGAATGGGTAGGTTAAGTTATTCCAGGGAGGGGAATGCTTATGGGCAAGGCATTATGCTTGATCGGAGGCGGATGAAGTGGCAAAAAAGGCTCGGCCTACACCATGACCATGCAACTCGTCAACCCAAAGTGAATATGAGCCACACAGGTTGGTTGAAATGGCGCAGCATGAATGATAGAACCTGGATCCAAGCGTCCCAGGATGCATTGCAGCGAAAACGTTCAACAATGTTCAGCGTGACCAATGTTTCTATCTTGGAAAATGAAATTGCATGCTGTATGGAGTGTTTTTGACATATCTTGTCTCAGGATTTGCTTGCAGTCCTACCATATCCCACAAAATGCAGAAGTACAGTCAATGCAGCTTTTTACCTAAAATGGTAAAAATTGGTCAAAGACTCATGCGGTTTATTACCTGCCCCTGGAATAACATCAATGGCAATTATAAGAATAATGCTGATAATAATACAAATTTTGTATGTATGTTTTCAGCCCTACAAAACCATAACTATAGAAGTTTAAATTTATACGTAAAGCTAGATATTTGTAGAAATATCTATATTGATATATAGCTATCTATTTATATAGCTAGATATATATCTATGCAGTAACATACATTAGATAGATAGATAGATAGATAGATAGATAGATAGATAGATAGATAGACTGTATATAAGCCTGCAAGTCTTGCACTTGAAGCAGCTTTATGATGTCATTAAGGCTCGATGGTGACACGCGCACCCGGAACAAGGATCACAGGTTGTTAGCGGCCATTTTTCCATCAGTCTCCACTGGAGCTAGAAGTGAGCAGACAGATACTCCTATAGACGCTGCTGGAGCCAGATCATTTGTCTCTGTGATGGACAACGTTTGAAATTCGCCCTTAAGCGGGAGACGGCAGCCTACAACAGTCAAATTGATCGCTGCTTATCACTTCTTTTGTGGTAGGTACAGTTATTCCAGATAGGGGAATGGGTAGGTTAAGTTATTCCAGGGAGGGGAATGCTTATGGGCAAGGCATTATGCTTGATCGGAGGCGGATGAAGTGGCAAAAAAGGCTCGGCCTACACCATGACCATGCCAATCGTCAACCCAAAGTGAATATGAGCCACACAGGTTGGTTGAAATAGCGCAACATGAATGATGGAACCTGGATCCAAGCGTCCCAGGATGCATTGCAGTGAAAACGTTCAACAATGTTCAGCGTGACCAATGTTTCTATCTTGGAAATCGAAATTGCATGCTGTATGGAGTGTTTTTGACATATCTTGTCTCAGGATTTGCTTGCAGTCCTACCATATCCCACAAAATGCAGAAGTGCAGTCAATGCAGCTTTTTACCTAAAATGGTAAAAATTGGTCAAAGACTCATGCGGTTTATTACCTGCCCCTGGAATAACATCAATGGCAATTATAAGAATAATGCTGATAATAATACAAATTTTGTATGTATGTTTTCAGCCCTACAAAACCATAACTATACAAGTTTAAATTTATACGTAAAGCTAGATATTTGTAGAAATATCTATATTAATATATAACTATCTATTTATATAGCTAGATATATATCTATGCAGTAACATACATTAGATAGATAGATAGATAGATAGACTGTATATAAGCCTGCAAGTCTTGCACTTGAAGCAGCTTTATGATGTCATTAAGGCTCGATGGTGACACGCGCACCCGGAACAAGGACCACAGGTTGTTAGCGGCCATTTTTCCATCAGTCTCCACTGGAGCTAGAAGTGAGCAGACAGATACTCCTATAGACGCGGCTGGAGCCAGATCATTTGTCTCTGTGATGGACAACGTTTGAAATTCGCCCTTAAGCGGGAGACGGCAGCCTACAACAGTCAAATATATTGCGGCTTATCACTTCTTTTGAGGGAGGTACAGTTATTCCAGATAGGGGAATGGGTAGGTTAAGATATTCCAGGGTGGGGAATGCTTATGGGCAAGGCATTATGCTTGATCGGAGGCGGATGAAGTGGCAAAAAAGGCTCGGCCTACACCATGACCATGCAACTCGTCAACCCAAAGTGAATATGAGCCACACAGGTTGGTTGAAATGGCGCAGCATGAATGATAGAACCTGGATCCAAGCATCTCAGGATGCATTGCAGCGAAAACGTTCAACAATGTTCAGCGTGACCAATGTTTCTATCTTGGAAAATGAAATTGCATGCTGTATGGAGTGTTTTTGATATATCTTGTCTCAGGATTTGCTTGCAGTCCTACCATATCCCACAAAATGCAGAAGTGCAGTCAATGCAGCTTTTTACCTAAAATGGTAAAAATTGGTCAAAGCCTCATGCGGTTTATTACCTGCCCCTGGAATAACATCAATGGCAATTATAAGAATAATGCTGATAATAATACAAATTTTGTATGTATGTTTTCAGCCCTACAAAACCATAACTATAGAAGTTTAAATTTATACGTAAAGCTAGATATTTGTAGAAATATCTATATTGATATATAGCTATCTATTTATATAGCTAGATATATATCTATGCAGTAACATACATTAGATAGATAGATAGATAGATAGATAGATGGATAGATAGACTGTATATAAGCCTGCAAGTCTTGCACTTGAAGCAGCTTTATGATGTCATTAAGGCTCGATGGTGACACGCGCACCCGGAACAAGGATCACAGGTTGTTAGCGGCCATTTTTCCATCAGTCTCCACTGGAGCTAGAAGTGAGCAGACAGATACTCCTATAGACGCTGCTGGAGCCAGATCATTTGTCTCTGTGATGGACAACGTTTGAAATTCGCCCTTAAGCGGGAGACGGCAGCCTACAACAGTCAAATTGATCGCTGCTTATCACTTCTTTTGTGGTAGGTACAGTTATTCCAGATAGGGGAATGGGTAGGTTAAGTTATTCCAGGGAGGGGAATGCTTATGGGCAAGGCATTATGCTTGATCGGAGGCGGATGAAGTGGCAAAAAAGGCTCGGCCTACACCATGACCATGCAACTCGTCAACCCAAAGTGAATATGAGCCACACAGGTTGGTTGAAATGGCGCAGCATGAATGATAGAACCTGGATCCAAGCGTCCCAGGATGCATTGCAGCGAAAACGTTCAACAATGTTCAGCGTGACCAATGTTTCTATCTTGGAAAATGAAATTGCATGCTGTATGGAGTGTTTTTGACATATCTTGTCTCAGGATTTGCTTGCAGTCCTACCATATCCCACAAAATGCAGAAGTACAGTCAATGCAGCTTTTTACCTAAAATGGTAAAAATTGGTCAAAGACTCATGCGGTTTATTACCTGCCCCTGGAATAACATCAATGGCAATTATAAGAATAATGCTGATAATAATACAAATTTTGTATGTATGTTTTCAGCCCTACAAAACCATAACTATAGAAGTTTAAATTTATACGTAAAGCTAGATATTTGTAGAAATATCTATATTGATATATAGCTATCTATTTATATAGCTAGATATATATCTATGCAGTAACATACATTAGATAGATAGATAGATAGATAGATAGATAGATAGATAGATAGATAGATAGATAGACTGTATATAAGCCTGCAAGTCTTGCACTTGAAGCAGCTTTATGATGTCATTAAGGCTCGATGGTGACACGCGCACCCGGAACAAGGATCACAGGTTGTTAGCGGCCATTTTTCCATCAGTCTCCACTGGAGCTAGAAGTGAGCAGACAGATACTCCTATAGACGCTGCTGGAGCCAGATCATTTGTCTCTGTGATGGACAACGTTTGAAATTCGCCCTTAAGCGGGAGACGGCAGCCTACAACAGTCAAATTGATCGCTGCTTATCACTTCTTTTGTGGTAGGTACAGTTATTCCAGATAGGGGAATGGGTAGGTTAAGTTATTCCAGGGAGGGGAATGCTTATGGGCAAGGCATTATGCTTGATCGGAGGCGGATGAAGTGGCAAAAAAGGCTCGGCCTACACCATGACCATGCAACTCGTCAACCCAAAGTGAATATGAGCCACACAGGTTGGTTGAAATGGCGCAGCATGAATGATAGAACCTGGATCCAAGCGTCCCAGGATGCATTGCAGCGAAAACGTTCAACAATGTTCAGCGTGACCAATGTTTCTATCTTGGAAAATGAAATTGCATGCTGTATGGAGTGTTTTTGACATATCTTGTCTCAGGATTTGCTTGCAGTCCTACCATATCCCACAAAATGCAGAAGTACAGTCAATGCAGCTTTTTACCTAAAATGGTAAAAATTGGTCAAAGCCTCATGCGGTTTATTACCTGCCCCTGGAATAACATCAATGGCAATTATAAGAATAATGCTGATAATAATACAAATTTTGTATGTATGTTTTCAGCCCTACAAAACCATAACTATAGAAGTTTAAATTTATACGTAAAGCTAGATATTTGTAGAAATATCTATATTGATATATAGCTATCTATTTATATAGCTAGATATATATCTATGCAGTAACATACATTAGATAGATAGATAGATAGATAGATAGATAGATAGATAGATAGACTGTATATAAGCCTGCAAGTCTTGCACTTGAAGCAGCTTTATGATGTCATTAAGGCTCGATGGTGACACGCGCACCCGGAACAAGGATCACAGGTTGTTAGCGGCCATTTTTCCATCAGTCTCCACTGGAGCTAGAAGTGAGCAGACAGATACTCCTATAGACGCTGCTGGAGCCAGATCATTTGTCTCTGTGATGGACAACGTTTGAAATTCGCCCTTAAGCGGGAGACGGCAGCCTACAACAGTCAAATTGATCGCTGCTTATCACTTCTTTTGTGGTAGGTACAGTTATTCCAGATAGGGGAATGGGTAGGTTAAGTTATTCCAGGGAGGGGAATGCTTATGGGCAAGGCATTATGCTTGATCGGAGGCGGATGAAGTGGCAAAAAAGGCTCGGCCTACACCATGACCATGCCAATCGTCAACCCAAAGTGAATATGAGCCACACAGGTTGGTTGAAATAGCGCAACATGAATGATGGAACCTGGATCCAAGCGTCCCAGGATGCATTGCAGTGAAAACGTTCAACAATGTTCAGCGTGACCAATGTTTCTATCTTGGAAATCGAAATTGCATGCTGTATGGAGTGTTTTTGACATATCTTGTCTCAGGATTTGCTTGCAGTCCTACCATATCCCACAAAATGCAGAAGTGCAGTCAATGCAGCTTTTTACCTAAAATGGTAAAAATTGGTCAAAGACTCATGCGGTTTATTACCTGCCCCTGGAATAACATCAATGGCAATTATAAGAATAATGCTGATAATAATACAAATTTTGTATGTATGTTTTCAGCCCTACAAAACCATAACTATACAAGTTTAAATTTATACGTAAAGCTAGATATTTGTAGAAATATCTATATTAATATATAACTATCTATTTATATAGCTAGATATATATCTATGCAGTAACATACATTAGATAGATAGATAGATAGATAGACTGTATATAAGCCTGCAAGTCTTGCACTTGAAGCAGCTTTATGATGTCATTAAGGCTCGATGGTGACACGCGCACCCGGAACAAGGACCACAGGTTGTTAGCGGCCATTTTTCCATCAGTCTCCACTGGAGCTAGAAGTGAGCAGACAGATACTCCTATAGACGCGGCTGGAGCCAGATCATTTGTCTCTGTGATGGACAACGTTTGAAATTCGCCCTTAAGCGGGAGACGGCAGCCTACAACAGTCAAATATATTGCGGCTTATCACTTCTTTTGAGGGAGGTACAGTTATTCCAGATAGGGGAATGGGTAGGTTAAGATATTCCAGGGTGGGGAATGCTTATGGGCAAGGCATTATGCTTGATCGGAGGCGGATGAAGTGGCAAAAAAGGCTCGGCCTACACCATGACCATGCAACTCGTCAACCCAAAGTGAATATGAGCCACACAGGTTGGTTGAAATGGCGCAGCATGAATGATAGAACCTGGATCCAAGCATCTCAGGATGCATTGCAGCGAAAACGTTCAACAATGTTCAGCGTGACCAATGTTTCTATCTTGGAAAATGAAATTGCATGCTGTATGGAGTGTTTTTGATATATCTTGTCTCAGGATTTGCTTGCAGTCCTACCATATCCCACAAAATGCAGAAGTGCAGTCAATGCAGCTTTTTACCTAAAATGGTAAAAATTGGTCAAAGCCTCATGCGGTTTATTACCTGCCCCTGGAATAACATCAATGGCAATTATAAGAATAATGCTGATAATAATACAAATTTTGTATGTATGTTTTCAGCCCTACAAAACCATAACTATAGAAGTTTAAATTTATACGTAAAGCTAGATATTTGTAGAAATATCTATATTGATATATAGCTATCTATTTATATAGCTAGATATATATCTATGCAGTAACATACATTAGATAGATAGATAGATAGATAGATAGATGGATAGATAGACTGTATATAAGCCTGCAAGTCTTGCACTTGAAGCAGCTTTATGATGTCATTAAGGCTCGATGGTGACACGCGCACCCGGAACAAGGATCACAGGTTGTTAGCGGCCATTTTTCCATCAGTCTCCACTGGAGCTAGAAGTGAGCAGACAGATACTCCTATAGACGCTGCTGGAGCCAGATCATTTGTCTCTGTGATGGACAACGTTTGAAATTCGCCCTTAAGCGGGAGACGGCAGCCTACAACAGTCAAATTGATCGCTGCTTATCACTTCTTTTGTGGTAGGTACAGTTATTCCAGATAGGGGAATGGGTAGGTTAAGTTATTCCAGGGAGGGGAATGCTTATGGGCAAGGCATTATGCTTGATCGGAGGCGGATGAAGTGGCAAAAAAGGCTCGGCCTACACCATGACCATGCAACTCGTCAACCCAAAGTGAATATGAGCCACACAGGTTGGTTGAAATGGCGCAGCATGAATGATAGAACCTGGATCCAAGCGTCCCAGGATGCATTGCAGCGAAAACGTTCAACAATGTTCAGCGTGACCAATGTTTCTATCTTGGAAAATGAAATTGCATGCTGTATGGAGTGTTTTTGACATATCTTGTCTCAGGATTTGCTTGCAGTCCTACCATATCCCACAAAATGCAGAAGTACAGTCAATGCAGCTTTTTACCTAAAATGGTAAAAATTGGTCAAAGACTCATGCGGTTTATTACCTGCCCCTGGAATAACATCAATGGCAATTATAAGAATAATGCTGATAATAATACAAATTTTGTATGTATGTTTTCAGCCCTACAAAACCATAACTATAGAAGTTTAAATTTATACGTAAAGCTAGATATTTGTAGAAATATCTATATTGATATATAGCTATCTATTTATATAGCTAGATATATATCTATGCAGTAACATACATTAGATAGATAGATAGATAGATAGATAGATAGATAGATAGATAGATAGATAGATAGATAGATAGACTGTATATAAGCCTGCAAGTCTTGCACTTGAAGCAGCTTTATGATGTCATTAAGGCTCGATGGTGACACGCGCACCCGGAACAAGGATCACAGGTTGTTAGCGGCCATTTTTCCATCAGTCTCCACTGGAGCTAGAAGTGAGCAGACAGATACTCCTATAGACGCTGCTGGAGCCAGATCATTTGTCTCTGTGATGGACAACGTTTGAAATTCGCCCTTAAGCGGGAGACGGCAGCCTACAACAGTCAAATTGATCGCTGCTTATCACTTCTTTTGTGGTAGGTACAGTTATTCCAGATAGGGGAATGGGTAGGTTAAGTTATTCCAGGGAGGGGAATGCTTATGGGCAAGGCATTATGCTTGATCGGAGGCGGATGAAGTGGCAAAAAAGGCTCGGCCTACACCATGACCATGCAACTCGTCAACCCAAAGTGAATATGAGCCACACAGGTTGGTTGAAATGGCGCAGCATGAATGATAGAACCTGGATCCAAGCGTCCCAGGATGCATTGCAGCGAAAACGTTCAACAATGTTCAGCGTGACCAATGTTTCTATCTTGGAAAATGAAATTGCATGCTGTATGGAGTGTTTTTGACATATCTTGTCTCAGGATTTGCTTGCAGTCCTACCATATCCCACAAAATGCAGAAGTACAGTCAATGCAGCTTTTTACCTAAAATGGTAAAAATTGGTCAAAGACTCATGCGGTTTATTACCTGCCCCTGGAATAACATCAATGGCAATTATAAGAATAATGCTGATAATAATACAAATTTTGTATGTATGTTTTCAGCCCTACAAAACCATAACTATAGAAGTTTAAATTTATACGTAAAGCTAGATATTTGTAGAAATATCTATATTGATATATAGCTATCTATTTATATAGCTAGATATATATCTATGCAGTAACATACATTAGATAGATAGATAGATAGATAGATAGATAGATAGATAGATAGATAGATAGATAGACTGTATATAAGCCTGCAAGTCTTGCACTTGAAGCAGCTTTATGATGTCATTAAGGCTCGATGGTGACACGCGCACCCGGAACAAGGATCACAGGTTGTTAGCGGCCATTTTTCCATCAGTCTCCACTGGAGCTAGAAGTGAGCAGACAGATACTCCTATAGACGCTGCTGGAGCCAGATCATTTGTCTCTGTGATGGACAACGTTTGAAATTCGCCCTTAAGCGGGAGACGGCAGCCTACAACAGTCAAATTGATCGCTGCTTATCACTTCTTTTGTGGTAGGTACAGTTATTCCAGATAGGGGAATGGGTAGGTTAAGTTATTCCAGGGAGGGGAATGCTTATGGGCAAGGCATTATGCTTGATCGGAGGCGGATGAAGTGGCAAAAAAGGCTCGGCCTACACCATGACCATGCCAATCGTCAACCCAAAGTGAATATGAGCCACACAGGTTGGTTGAAATAGCGCAACATGAATGATGGAACCTGGATCCAAGCGTCCCAGGATGCATTGCAGTGAAAACGTTCAACAATGTTCAGCGTGACCAATGTTTCTATCTTGGAAATCGAAATTGCATGCTGTATGGAGTGTTTTTGACATATCTTGTCTCAGGATTTGCTTGCAGTCCTACCATATCCCACAAAATGCAGAAGTGCAGTCAATGCAGCTTTTTACCTAAAATGGTAAAAATTGGTCAAAGACTCATGCGGTTTATTACCTGCCCCTGGAATAACATCAATGGCAATTATAAGAATAATGCTGATAATAATACAAATTTTGTATGTATGTTTTCAGCCCTACAAAACCATAACTATACAAGTTTAAATTTATACGTAAAGCTAGATATTTGTAGAAATATCTATATTAATATATAACTATCTATTTATATAGCTAGATATATATCTATGCAGTAACATACATTAGATAGATAGATAGATAGATAGACTGTATATAAGCCTGCAAGTCTTGCACTTGAAGCAGCTTTATGATGTCATTAAGGCTCGATGGTGACACGCGCACCCGGAACAAGGACCACAGGTTGTTAGCGGCCATTTTTCCATCAGTCTCCACTGGAGCTAGAAGTGAGCAGACAGATACTCCTATAGACGCGGCTGGAGCCAGATCATTTGTCTCTGTGATGGACAACGTTTGAAATTCGCCCTTAAGCGGGAGACGGCAGCCTACAACAGTCAAATATATTGCGGCTTATCACTTCTTTTGAGGGAGGTACAGTTATTCCAGATAGGGGAATGGGTAGGTTAAGATATTCCAGGGTGGGGAATGCTTATGGGCAAGGCATTATGCTTGATCGGAGGCGGATGAAGTGGCAAAAAAGGCTCGGCCTACACCATGACCATGCAACTCGTCAACCCAAAGTGAATATGAGCCACACAGGTTGGTTGAAATGGCGCAGCATGAATGATAGAACCTGGATCCAAGCATCTCAGGATGCATTGCAGCGAAAACGTTCAACAATGTTCAGCGTGACCAATGTTTCTATCTTGGAAAATGAAATTGCATGCTGTATGGAGTGTTTTTGATATATCTTGTCTCAGGATTTGCTTGCAGTCCTACCATATCCCACAAAATGCAGAAGTGCAGTCAATGCAGCTTTTTACCTAAAATGGTAAAAATTGGTCAAAGCCTCATGCGGTTTATTACCTGCCCCTGGAATAACATCAATGGCAATTATAAGAATAATGCTGATAATAATACAAATTTTGTATGTATGTTTTCAGCCCTACAAAACCATAACTATAGAAGTTTAAATTTATACGTAAAGCTAGATATTTGTAGAAATATCTATATTGATATATAGCTATCTATTTATATAGCTAGATATATATCTATGCAGTAACATACATTAGATAGATAGATAGATAGATAGATAGATGGATAGATAGACTGTATATAAGCCTGCAAGTCTTGCACTTGAAGCAGCTTTATGATGTCATTAAGGCTCGATGGTGACACGCGCACCCGGAACAAGGATCACAGGTTGTTAGCGGCCATTTTTCCATCAGTCTCCACTGGAGCTAGAAGTGAGCAGACAGATACTCCTATAGACGCTGCTGGAGCCAGATCATTTGTCTCTGTGATGGACAACGTTTGAAATTCGCCCTTAAGCGGGAGACGGCAGCCTACAACAGTCAAATTGATCGCTGCTTATCACTTCTTTTGTGGTAGGTACAGTTATTCCAGATAGGGGAATGGGTAGGTTAAGTTATTCCAGGGAGGGGAATGCTTATGGGCAAGGCATTATGCTTGATCGGAGGCGGATGAAGTGGCAAAAAAGGCTCGGCCTACACCATGACCATGCAACTCGTCAACCCAAAGTGAATATGAGCCACACAGGTTGGTTGAAATGGCGCAGCATGAATGATAGAACCTGGATCCAAGCGTCCCAGGATGCATTGCAGCGAAAACGTTCAACAATGTTCAGCGTGACCAATGTTTCTATCTTGGAAAATGAAATTGCATGCTGTATGGAGTGTTTTTGACATATCTTGTCTCAGGATTTGCTTGCAGTCCTACCATATCCCACAAAATGCAGAAGTACAGTCAATGCAGCTTTTTACCTAAAATGGTAAAAATTGGTCAAAGACTCATGCGGTTTATTACCTGCCCCTGGAATAACATCAATGGCAATTATAAGAATAATGCTGATAATAATACAAATTTTGTATGTATGTTTTCAGCCCTACAAAACCATAACTATAGAAGTTTAAATTTATACGTAAAGCTAGATATTTGTAGAAATATCTATATTGATATATAGCTATCTATTTATATAGCTAGATATATATCTATGCAGTAACATACATTAGATAGATAGATAGATAGACTGTATATAAGCCTGCAAGTCTTGCACTTGAAGCAGCTTTATGATGTCATTAAGGCTCGATGGTGACACGCGCACCCGGAACAAGGATCACAGGTTGTTAGCGGCCATTTTTCCATCAGTCTCCACTGGAGCTAGAAGTGAGCAGACAGATACTCCTATAGACGCTGCTGGAGCCAGATCATTTGTCTCTGTGATGGACAACGTTTGAAATTCGCCCTTAAGCGGGAGACGGCAGCCTACAACAGTCAAATTGATCGCTGCTTATCACTTCTTTTGTGGTAGGTACAGTTATTCCAGATAGGGGAATGGGTAGGTTAAGTTATTCCAGGGAGGGGAATGCTTATGGGCAAGGCATTATGCTTGATCGGAGGCGGATGAAGTGGCAAAAAAGGCTCGGCCTACACCATGACCATGCCAATCGTCAACCCAAAGTGAATATGAGCCACACAGGTTGGTTGAAATAGCGCAACATGAATGATGGAACCTGGATCCAAGCGTCCCAGGATGCATTGCAGTGAAAACGTTCAACAATGTTCAGCGTGACCAATGTTTCTATCTTGGAAATCGAAATTGCATGCTGTATGGAGTGTTTTTGACATATCTTGTCTCAGGATTTGCTTGCAGTCCTACCATATCCCACAAAATGCAGAAGTGCAGTCAATGCAGCTTTTTACCTAAAATGGTAAAAATTGGTCAAAGACTCATGCGGTTTATTACCTGCCCCTGGAATAACATCAATGGCAATTATAAGAATAATGCTGATAATAATACAAATTTTGTATGTATGTTTTCAGCCCTACAAAACCATAACTATACAAGTTTAAATTTATACGTAAAGCTAGATATTTGTAGAAATATCTATATTAATATATAACTATCTATTTATATAGCTAGATATATATCTATGCAGTAACATACATTAGATAGATAGATAGATAGATAGATAGACTGTATATAAGCCTGCAAGTCTTGCACTTGAAGCAGCTTTATGATGTCATTAAGGCTCGATGGTGACACGCGCACCCGGAACAAGGACCACAGGTTGTTAGCGGCCATTTTTCCATCAGTCTCCACTGGAGCTAGAAGTGAGCAGACAGATACTCCTATAGACGCGGCTGGAGCCAGATCATTTGTCTCTGTGATGGACAACGTTTGAAATTCGCCCTTAAGCGGGAGACGGCAGCCTACAACAGTCAAATATATTGCGGCTTATCACTTCTTTTGAGGGAGGTACAGTTATTCCAGATAGGGGAATGGGTAGGTTAAGATATTCCAGGGTGGGGAATGCTTATGGGCAAGGCATTATGCTTGATCGGAGGCGGATGAAGTGGCAAAAAAGGCTCGGCCTACACCATGACCATGCAACTCGTCAACCCAAAGTGAATATGAGCCACACAGGTTGGTTGAAATGGCGCAGCATGAATGATAGAACCTGGATCCAAGCATCTCAGGATGCATTGCAGCGAAAACGTTCAACAATGTTCAGCGTGACCAATGTTTCTATCTTGGAAAATGAAATTGCATGCTGTATGGAGTGTTTTTGATATATCTTGTCTCAGGATTTGCTTGCAGTCCTACCATATCCCACAAAATGCAGAAGTGCAGTCAATGCAGCTTTTTACCTAAAATGGTAAAAATTGGTCAAAGCCTCATGCGGTTTATTACCTGCCCCTGGAATAACATCAATGGCAATTATAAGAATAATGCTGATAATAATACAAATTTTGTATGTATGTTTTCAGCCCTACAAAACCATAACTATAGAAGTTTAAATTTATACGTAAAGCTAGATATTTGTAGAAATATCTATATTGATATATAGCTATCTATTTATATAGCTAGATATATATCTATGCAGTAACATACATTAGATAGATAGATAGATGGATAGATAGACTGTATATAAGCCTGCAAGTCTTGCACTTGAAGCAGCTTTATGATGTCATTAAGGCTCGATGGTGACACGCGCACCCGGAACAAGGATCACAGGTTGTTAGCGGCCATTTTTCCATCAGTCTCCACTGGAGCTAGAAGTGAGCAGACAGATACTCCTATAGACGCTGCTGGAGCCAGATCATTTGTCTCTGTGATGGACAACGTTTGAAATTCGCCCTTAAGCGGGAGACGGCAGCCTACAACAGTCAAATTGATCGCTGCTTATCACTTCTTTTGTGGTAGGTACAGTTATTCCAGATAGGGGAATGGGTAGGTTAAGTTATTCCAGGGAGGGGAATGCTTATGGGCAAGGCATTATGCTTGATCGGAGGCGGATGAAGTGGCAAAAAAGGCTCGGCCTACACCATGACCATGCAACTCGTCAACCCAAAGTGAATATGAGCCACACAGGTTGGTTGAAATGGCGCAGCATGAATGATAGAACCTGGATCCAAGCGTCCCAGGATGCATTGCAGCGAAAACGTTCAACAATGTTCAGCGTGACCAATGTTTCTATCTTGGAAAATGAAATTGCATGCTGTATGGAGTGTTTTTGACATATCTTGTCTCAGGATTTGCTTGCAGTCCTACCATATCCCACAAAATGCAGAAGTACAGTCAATGCAGCTTTTTACCTAAAATGGTAAAAATTGGTCAAAGACTCATGCGGTTTATTACCTGCCCCTGGAATAACATCAATGGCAATTATAAGAATAATGCTGATAATAATACAAATTTTGTATGTATGTTTTCAGCCCTACAAAACCATAACTATAGAAGTTTAAATTTATACGTAAAGCTAGATATTTGTAGAAATATCTATATTGATATATAGCTATCTATTTATATAGCTAGATATATATCTATGCAGTAACATACATTAGATAGATAGATAGATAGATAGATAGATAGATAGATAGATAGATAGATAGATAGACTGTATATAAGCCTGCAAGTCTTGCACTTGAAGCAGCTTTATGATGTCATTAAGGCTCGATGGTGACACGCGCACCCGGAACAAGGATCACAGGTTGTTAGCGGCCATTTTTCCATCAGTCTCCACTGGAGCTAGAAGTGAGCAGACAGATACTCCTATAGACGCTGCTGGAGCCAGATCATTTGTCTCTGTGATGGACAACGTTTGAAATTCGCCCTTAAGCGGGAGACGGCAGCCTACAACAGTCAAATTGATCGCTGCTTATCACTTCTTTTGTGGTAGGTACAGTTATTCCAGATAGGGGAATGGGTAGGTTAAGTTATTCCAGGGAGGGGAATGCTTATGGGCAAGGCATTATGCTTGATCGGAGGCGGATGAAGTGGCAAAAAAGGCTCGGCCTACACCATGACCATGCAACTCGTCAACCCAAAGTGAATATGAGCCACACAGGTTGGTTGAAATGGCGCAGCATGAATGATAGAACCTGGATCCAAGCGTCCCAGGATGCATTGCAGCGAAAACGTTCAACAATGTTCAGCGTGACCAATGTTTCTATCTTGGAAAATGAAATTGCATGCTGTATGGAGTGTTTTTGACATATCTTGTCTCAGGATTTGCTTGCAGTCCTACCATATCCCACAAAATGCAGAAGTACAGTCAATGCAGCTTTTTACCTAAAATGGTAAAAATTGGTCAAAGACTCATGCGGTTTATTACCTGCCCCTGGAATAACATCAATGGCAATTATAAGAATAATGCTGATAATAATACAAATTTTGTATGTATGTTTTCAGCCCTACAAAACCATAACTATAGAAGTTTAAATTTATACGTAAAGCTAGATATTTGTAGAAATATCTATATTGATATATAGCTATCTATTTATATAGCTAGATATATATCTATGCAGTAACATACATTAGATAGATAGATAGATAGATAGATAGATAGATAGATAGATAGATAGATAGACTGTATATAAGCCTGCAAGTCTTGCACTTGAAGCAGCTTTATGATGTCATTAAGGCTCGATGGTGACACGCGCACCCGGAACAAGGATCACAGGTTGTTAGCGGCCATTTTTCCATCAGTCTCCACTGGAGCTAGAAGTGAGCAGACAGATACTCCTATAGACGCTGCTGGAGCCAGATCATTTGTCTCTGTGATGGACAACGTTTGAAATTCGCCCTTAAGCGGGAGACGGCAGCCTACAACAGTCAAATTGATCGCTGCTTATCACTTCTTTTGTGGTAGGTACAGTTATTCCAGATAGGGGAATGGGTAGGTTAAGTTATTCCAGGGAGGGGAATGCTTATGGGCAAGGCATTATGCTTGATCGGAGGCGGATGAAGTGGCAAAAAAGGCTCGGCCTACACCATGACCATGCCAATCGTCAACCCAAAGTGAATATGAGCCACACAGGTTGGTTGAAATAGCGCAACATGAATGATGGAACCTGGATCCAAGCGTCCCAGGATGCATTGCAGTGAAAACGTTCAACAATGTTCAGCGTGACCAATGTTTCTATCTTGGAAATCGAAATTGCATGCTGTATGGAGTGTTTTTGACATATCTTGTCTCAGGATTTGCTTGCAGTCCTACCATATCCCACAAAATGCAGAAGTGCAGTCAATGCAGCTTTTTACCTAAAATGGTAAAAATTGGTCAAAGACTCATGCGGTTTATTACCTGCCCCTGGAATAACATCAATGGCAATTATAAGAATAATGCTGATAATAATACAAATTTTGTATGTATGTTTTCAGCCCTACAAAACCATAACTATACAAGTTTAAATTTATACGTAAAGCTAGATATTTGTAGAAATATCTATATTAATATATAACTATCTATTTATATAGCTAGATATATATCTATGCAGTAACATACATTAGATAGATAGATAGATAGATAGACTGTATATAAGCCTGCAAGTCTTGCACTTGAAGCAGCTTTATGATGTCATTAAGGCTCGATGGTGACACGCGCACCCGGAACAAGGACCACAGGTTGTTAGCGGCCATTTTTCCATCAGTCTCCACTGGAGCTAGAAGTGAGCAGACAGATACTCCTATAGACGCGGCTGGAGCCAGATCATTTGTCTCTGTGATGGACAACGTTTGAAATTCGCCCTTAAGCGGGAGACGGCAGCCTACAACAGTCAAATATATTGCGGCTTATCACTTCTTTTGAGGGAGGTACAGTTATTCCAGATAGGGGAATGGGTAGGTTAAGATATTCCAGGGTGGGGAATGCTTATGGGCAAGGCATTATGCTTGATCGGAGGCGGATGAAGTGGCAAAAAAGGCTCGGCCTACACCATGACCATGCAACTCGTCAACCCAAAGTGAATATGAGCCACACAGGTTGGTTGAAATGGCGCAGCATGAATGATAGAACCTGGATCCAAGCATCTCAGGATGCATTGCAGCGAAAACGTTCAACAATGTTCAGCGTGACCAATGTTTCTATCTTGGAAAATGAAATTGCATGCTGTATGGAGTGTTTTTGATATATCTTGTCTCAGGATTTGCTTGCAGTCCTACCATATCCCACAAAATGCAGAAGTGCAGTCAATGCAGCTTTTTACCTAAAATGGTAAAAATTGGTCAAAGCCTCATGCGGTTTATTACCTGCCCCTGGAATAACATCAATGGCAATTATAAGAATAATGCTGATAATAATACAAATTTTGTATGTATGTTTTCAGCCCTACAAAACCATAACTATAGAAGTTTAAATTTATACGTAAAGCTAGATATTTGTAGAAATATCTATATTGATATATAGCTATCTATTTATATAGCTAGATATATATCTATGCAGTAACATACATTAGATAGATAGATAGATAGATAGATAGATGGATAGATAGACTGTATATAAGCCTGCAAGTCTTGCACTTGAAGCAGCTTTATGATGTCATTAAGGCTCGATGGTGACACGCGCACCCGGAACAAGGATCACAGGTTGTTAGCGGCCATTTTTCCATCAGTCTCCACTGGAGCTAGAAGTGAGCAGACAGATACTCCTATAGACGCTGCTGGAGCCAGATCATTTGTCTCTGTGATGGACAACGTTTGAAATTCGCCCTTAAGCGGGAGACGGCAGCCTACAACAGTCAAATTGATCGCTGCTTATCACTTCTTTTGTGGTAGGTACAGTTATTCCAGATAGGGGAATGGGTAGGTTAAGTTATTCCAGGGAGGGGAATGCTTATGGGCAAGGCATTATGCTTGATCGGAGGCGGATGAAGTGGCAAAAAAGGCTCGGCCTACACCATGACCATGCAACTCGTCAACCCAAAGTGAATATGAGCCACACAGGTTGGTTGAAATGGCGCAGCATGAATGATAGAACCTGGATCCAAGCGTCCCAGGATGCATTGCAGCGAAAACGTTCAACAATGTTCAGCGTGACCAATGTTTCTATCTTGGAAAATGAAATTGCATGCTGTATGGAGTGTTTTTGACATATCTTGTCTCAGGATTTGCTTGCAGTCCTACCATATCCCACAAAATGCAGAAGTACAGTCAATGCAGCTTTTTACCTAAAATGGTAAAAATTGGTCAAAGACTCATGCGGTTTATTACCTGCCCCTGGAATAACATCAATGGCAATTATAAGAATAATGCTGATAATAATACAAATTTTGTATGTATGTTTTCAGCCCTACAAAACCATAACTATAGAAGTTTAAATTTATACGTAAAGCTAGATATTTGTAGAAATATCTATATTGATATATAGCTATCTATTTATATAGCTAGATATATATCTATGCAGTAACATACATTAGATAGATAGATAGATAGATAGATAGATAGATAGATAGATAGATAGACTGTATATAAGCCTGCAAGTCTTGCACTTGAAGCAGCTTTATGATGTCATTAAGGCTCGATGGTGACACGCGCACCCGGAACAAGGATCACAGGTTGTTAGCGGCCATTTTTCCATCAGTCTCCACTGGAGCTAGAAGTGAGCAGACAGATACTCCTATAGACGCTGCTGGAGCCAGATCATTTGTCTCTGTGATGGACAACGTTTGAAATTCGCCCTTAAGCGGGAGACGGCAGCCTACAACAGTCAAATTGATCGCTGCTTATCACTTCTTTTGTGGTAGGTACAGTTATTCCAGATAGGGGAATGGGTAGGTTAAGTTATTCCAGGGAGGGGAATGCTTATGGGCAAGGCATTATGCTTGATCGGAGGCGGATGAAGTGGCAAAAAAGGCTCGGCCTACACCATGACCATGCAACTCGTCAACCCAAAGTGAATATGAGCCACACAGGTTGGTTGAAATGGCGCAGCATGAATGATAGAACCTGGATCCAAGCGTCCCAGGATGCATTGCAGCGAAAACGTTCAACAATGTTCAGCGTGACCAATGTTTCTATCTTGGAAAATGAAATTGCATGCTGTATGGAGTGTTTTTGACATATCTTGTCTCAGGATTTGCTTGCAGTCCTACCATATCCCACAAAATGCAGAAGTACAGTCAATGCAGCTTTTTACCTAAAATGGTAAAAATTGGTCAAAGCCTCATGCGGTTTATTACCTGCCCCTGGAATAACATCAATGGCAATTATAAGAATAATGCTGATAATAATACAAATTTTGTATGTATGTTTTCAGCCCTACAAAACCATAACTATAGAAGTTTAAATTTATACGTAAAGCTAGATATTTGTAGAAATATCTATATTGATATATAGCTATCTATTTATATAGCTAGATATATATCTATGCAGTAACATACATTAGATAGATAGATAGATAGATAGATAGATAGATAGATAGATAGATAGATAGATAGATAGATAGATAGACTGTATATAAGCCTGCAAGTCTTGCACTTGAAGCAGCTTTATGATGTCATTAAGGCTCGATGGTGACACGCGCACCCGGAACAAGGATCACAGGTTGTTAGCGGCCATTTTTCCATCAGTCTCCACTGGAGCTAGAAGTGAGCAGACAGATACTCCTATAGACGCTGCTGGAGCCAGATCATTTGTCTCTGTGATGGACAACGTTTGAAATTCGCCCTTAAGCGGGAGACGGCAGCCTACAACAGTCAAATTGATCGCTGCTTATCACTTCTTTTGTGGTAGGTACAGTTATTCCAGATAGGGGAATGGGTAGGTTAAGTTATTCCAGGGAGGGGAATGCTTATGGGCAAGGCATTATGCTTGATCGGAGGCGGATGAAGTGGCAAAAAAGGCTCGGCCTACACCATGACCATGCCAATCGTCAACCCAAAGTGAATATGAGCCACACAGGTTGGTTGAAATAGCGCAACATGAATGATGGAACCTGGATCCAAGCGTCCCAGGATGCATTGCAGTGAAAACGTTCAACAATGTTCAGCGTGACCAATGTTTCTATCTTGGAAATCGAAATTGCATGCTGTATGGAGTGTTTTTGACATATCTTGTCTCAGGATTTGCTTGCAGTCCTACCATATCCCACAAAATGCAGAAGTGCAGTCAATGCAGCTTTTTACCTAAAATGGTAAAAATTGGTCAAAGACTCATGCGGTTTATTACCTGCCCCTGGAATAACATCAATGGCAATTATAAGAATAATGCTGATAATAATACAAATTTTGTATGTATGTTTTCAGCCCTACAAAACCATAACTATACAAGTTTAAATTTATACGTAAAGCTAGATATTTGTAGAAATATCTATATTAATATATAACTATCTATTTATATAGCTAGATATATATCTATGCAGTAACATACATTAGATAGATAGATAGATAGATAGACTGTATATAAGCCTGCAAGTCTTGCACTTGAAGCAGCTTTATGATGTCATTAAGGCTCGATGGTGACACGCGCACCCGGAACAAGGACCACAGGTTGTTAGCGGCCATTTTTCCATCAGTCTCCACTGGAGCTAGAAGTGAGCAGACAGATACTCCTATAGACGCGGCTGGAGCCAGATCATTTGTCTCTGTGATGGACAACGTTTGAAATTCGCCCTTAAGCGGGAGACGGCAGCCTACAACAGTCAAATATATTGCGGCTTATCACTTCTTTTGAGGGAGGTACAGTTATTCCAGATAGGGGAATGGGTAGGTTAAGATATTCCAGGGTGGGGAATGCTTATGGGCAAGGCATTATGCTTGATCGGAGGCGGATGAAGTGGCAAAAAAGGCTCGGCCTACACCATGACCATGCAACTCGTCAACCCAAAGTGAATATGAGCCACACAGGTTGGTTGAAATGGCGCAGCATGAATGATAGAACCTGGATCCAAGCATCTCAGGATGCATTGCAGCGAAAACGTTCAACAATGTTCAGCGTGACCAATGTTTCTATCTTGGAAAATGAAATTGCATGCTGTATGGAGTGTTTTTGATATATCTTGTCTCAGGATTTGCTTGCAGTCCTACCATATCCCACAAAATGCAGAAGTGCAGTCAATGCAGCTTTTTACCTAAAATGGTAAAAATTGGTCAAAGCCTCATGCGGTTTATTACCTGCCCCTGGAATAACATCAATGGCAATTATAAGAATAATGCTGATAATAATACAAATTTTGTATGTATGTTTTCAGCCCTACAAAACCATAACTATAGAAGTTTAAATTTATACGTAAAGCTAGATATTTGTAGAAATATCTATATTGATATATAGCTATCTATTTATATAGCTAGATATATATCTATGCAGTAACATACATTAGATAGATAGATAGATAGATAGATAGATGGATAGATAGACTGTATATAAGCCTGCAAGTCTTGCACTTGAAGCAGCTTTATGATGTCATTAAGGCTCGATGGTGACACGCGCACCCGGAACAAGGATCACAGGTTGTTAGCGGCCATTTTTCCATCAGTCTCCACTGGAGCTAGAAGTGAGCAGACAGATACTCCTATAGACGCTGCTGGAGCCAGATCATTTGTCTCTGTGATGGACAACGTTTGAAATTCGCCCTTAAGCGGGAGACGGCAGCCTACAACAGTCAAATTGATCGCTGCTTATCACTTCTTTTGTGGTAGGTACAGTTATTCCAGATAGGGGAATGGGTAGGTTAAGTTATTCCAGGGAGGGGAATGCTTATGGGCAAGGCATTATGCTTGATCGGAGGCGGATGAAGTGGCAAAAAAGGCTCGGCCTACACCATGACCATGCAACTCGTCAACCCAAAGTGAATATGAGCCACACAGGTTGGTTGAAATGGCGCAGCATGAATGATAGAACCTGGATCCAAGCGTCCCAGGATGCATTGCAGCGAAAACGTTCAACAATGTTCAGCGTGACCAATGTTTCTATCTTGGAAAATGAAATTGCATGCTGTATGGAGTGTTTTTGACATATCTTGTCTCAGGATTTGCTTGCAGTCCTACCATATCCCACAAAATGCAGAAGTACAGTCAATGCAGCTTTTTACCTAAAATGGTAAAAATTGGTCAAAGACTCATGCGGTTTATTACCTGCCCCTGGAATAACATCAATGGCAATTATAAGAATAATGCTGATAATAATACAAATTTTGTATGTATGTTTTCAGCCCTACAAAACCATAACTATAGAAGTTTAAATTTATACGTAAAGCTAGATATTTGTAGAAATATCTATATTGATATATAGCTATCTATTTATATAGCTAGATATATATCTATGCAGTAACATACATTAGATAGATAGATAGATAGATAGATAGATAGATAGATAGATAGATAGACTGTATATAAGCCTGCAAGTCTTGCACTTGAAGCAGCTTTATGATGTCATTAAGGCTCGATGGTGACACGCGCACCCGGAACAAGGATCACAGGTTGTTAGCGGCCATTTTTCCATCAGTCTCCACTGGAGCTAGAAGTGAGCAGACAGATACTCCTATAGACGCTGCTGGAGCCAGATCATTTGTCTCTGTGATGGACAACGTTTGAAATTCGCCCTTAAGCGGGAGACGGCAGCCTACAACAGTCAAATTGATCGCTGCTTATCACTTCTTTTGTGGTAGGTACAGTTATTCCAGATAGGGGAATGGGTAGGTTAAGTTATTCCAGGGAGGGGAATGCTTATGGGCAAGGCATTATGCTTGATCGGAGGCGGATGAAGTGGCAAAAAAGGCTCGGCCTACACCATGACCATGCAACTCGTCAACCCAAAGTGAATATGAGCCACACAGGTTGGTTGAAATGGCGCAGCATGAATGATAGAACCTGGATCCAAGCGTCCCAGGATGCATTGCAGCGAAAACGTTCAACAATGTTCAGCGTGACCAATGTTTCTATCTTGGAAAATGAAATTGCATGCTGTATGGAGTGTTTTTGACATATCTTGTCTCAGGATTTGCTTGCAGTCCTACCATATCCCACAAAATGCAGAAGTACAGTCAATGCAGCTTTTTACCTAAAATGGTAAAAATTGGTCAAAGACTCATGCGGTTTATTACCTGCCCCTGGAATAACATCAATGGCAATTATAAGAATAATGCTGATAATAATACAAATTTTGTATGTATGTTTTCAGCCCTACAAAACCATAACTATAGAAGTTTAAATTTATACGTAAAGCTAGATATTTGTAGAAATATCTATATTGATATATAGCTATCTATTTATATAGCTAGATATATATCTATGCAGTAACATACATTAGATAGATAGATAGATAGATAGATAGATAGATAGATAGATAGATAGATAGATAGATAGATAGATAGATAGACTGTATATAAGCCTGCAAGTCTTGCACTTGAAGCAGCTTTATGATGTCATTAAGGCTCGATGGTGACACGCGCACCCGGAACAAGGATCACAGGTTGTTAGCGGCCATTTTTCCATCAGTCTCCACTGGAGCTAGAAGTGAGCAGACAGATACTCCTATAGACGCTGCTGGAGCCAGATCATTTGTCTCTGTGATGGACAACGTTTGAAATTCGCCCTTAAGCGGGAGACGGCAGCCTACAACAGTCAAATTGATCGCTGCTTATCACTTCTTTTGTGGTAGGTACAGTTATTCCAGATAGGGGAATGGGTAGGTTAAGTTATTCCAGGGAGGGGAATGCTTATGGGCAAGGCATTATGCTTGATCGGAGGCGGATGAAGTGGCAAAAAAGGCTCGGCCTACACCATGACCATGCCAATCGTCAACCCAAAGTGAATATGAGCCACACAGGTTGGTTGAAATAGCGCAACATGAATGATGGAACCTGGATCCAAGCGTCCCAGGATGCATTGCAGTGAAAACGTTCAACAATGTTCAGCGTGACCAATGTTTCTATCTTGGAAATCGAAATTGCATGCTGTATGGAGTGTTTTTGACATATCTTGTCTCAGGATTTGCTTGCAGTCCTACCATATCCCACAAAATGCAGAAGTGCAGTCAATGCAGCTTTTTACCTAAAATGGTAAAAATTGGTCAAAGACTCATGCGGTTTATTACCTGCCCCTGGAATAACATCAATGGCAATTATAAGAATAATGCTGATAATAATACAAATTTTGTATGTATGTTTTCAGCCCTACAAAACCATAACTATACAAGTTTAAATTTATACGTAAAGCTAGATATTTGTAGAAATATCTATATTAATATATAACTATCTATTTATATAGCTAGATATATATCTATGCAGTAACATACATTAGATAGATAGATAGATAGATAGACTGTATATAAGCCTGCAAGTCTTGCACTTGAAGCAGCTTTATGATGTCATTAAGGCTCGATGGTGACACGCGCACCCGGAACAAGGACCACAGGTTGTTAGCGGCCATTTTTCCATCAGTCTCCACTGGAGCTAGAAGTGAGCAGACAGATACTCCTATAGACGCGGCTGGAGCCAGATCATTTGTCTCTGTGATGGACAACGTTTGAAATTCGCCCTTAAGCGGGAGACGGCAGCCTACAACAGTCAAATATATTGCGGCTTATCACTTCTTTTGAGGGAGGTACAGTTATTCCAGATAGGGGAATGGGTAGGTTAAGATATTCCAGGGTGGGGAATGCTTATGGGCAAGGCATTATGCTTGATCGGAGGCGGATGAAGTGGCAAAAAAGGCTCGGCCTACACCATGACCATGCAACTCGTCAACCCAAAGTGAATATGAGCCACACAGGTTGGTTGAAATGGCGCAGCATGAATGATAGAACCTGGATCCAAGCATCTCAGGATGCATTGCAGCGAAAACGTTCAACAATGTTCAGCGTGACCAATGTTTCTATCTTGGAAAATGAAATTGCATGCTGTATGGAGTGTTTTTGATATATCTTGTCTCAGGATTTGCTTGCAGTCCTACCATATCCCACAAAATGCAGAAGTGCAGTCAATGCAGCTTTTTACCTAAAATGGTAAAAATTGGTCAAAGCCTCATGCGGTTTATTACCTGCCCCTGGAATAACATCAATGGCAATTATAAGAATAATGCTGATAATAATACAAATTTTGTATGTATGTTTTCAGCCCTACAAAACCATAACTATAGAAGTTTAAATTTATACGTAAAGCTAGATATTTGTAGAAATATCTATATTGATATATAGCTATCTATTTATATAGCTAGATATATATCTATGCAGTAACATACATTAGATAGATAGATAGATAGATAGATAGATGGATAGATAGACTGTATATAAGCCTGCAAGTCTTGCACTTGAAGCAGCTTTATGATGTCATTAAGGCTCGATGGTGACACGCGCACCCGGAACAAGGATCACAGGTTGTTAGCGGCCATTTTTCCATCAGTCTCCACTGGAGCTAGAAGTGAGCAGACAGATACTCCTATAGACGCTGCTGGAGCCAGATCATTTGTCTCTGTGATGGACAACGTTTGAAATTCGCCCTTAAGCGGGAGACGGCAGCCTACAACAGTCAAATTGATCGCTGCTTATCACTTCTTTTGTGGTAGGTACAGTTATTCCAGATAGGGGAATGGGTAGGTTAAGTTATTCCAGGGAGGGGAATGCTTATGGGCAAGGCATTATGCTTGATCGGAGGCGGATGAAGTGGCAAAAAAGGCTCGGCCTACACCATGACCATGCAACTCGTCAACCCAAAGTGAATATGAGCCACACAGGTTGGTTGAAATGGCGCAGCATGAATGATAGAACCTGGATCCAAGCGTCCCAGGATGCATTGCAGCGAAAACGTTCAACAATGTTCAGCGTGACCAATGTTTCTATCTTGGAAAATGAAATTGCATGCTGTATGGAGTGTTTTTGACATATCTTGTCTCAGGATTTGCTTGCAGTCCTACCATATCCCACAAAATGCAGAAGTACAGTCAATGCAGCTTTTTACCTAAAATGGTAAAAATTGGTCAAAGACTCATGCGGTTTATTACCTGCCCCTGGAATAACATCAATGGCAATTATAAGAATAATGTTGATAATAATACAAATTTTGTATGTATGTTTTCAGCCCTACAAAACCATAACTATAGAAGTTTAAATTTATACGTAAAGCTAGATATTTGTAGAAATATCTATATTGATATATAGCTATCTATTTATATAGCTAGATATATATCTATGCAGTAACATACATTAGATAGATAGATAGATAGATAGATAGACTGTATATAAGCCTGCAAGTCTTGCACTTGAAGCAGCTTTATGATGTCATTAAGGCTCGATGGTGACACGCGCACCCGGAACAAGGATCACAGGTTGTTAGCGGCCATTTTTCCATCAGTCTCCACTGGAGCTAGAAGTGAGCAGACAGATACTCCTATAGACGCTGCTGGAGCCAGATCATTTGTCTCTGTGATGGACAACGTTTGAAATTCGCCCTTAAGCGGGATACGGCAGCCTACAACAGTCAAATTGATCGCTGCTTATCACTTCTTTTGTGGTAGGTACAGTTATTCCAGATAGGGGAATGGGTAGGTTAAGTTATTCCAGGGAGGGGAATGCTTATGGGCAAGGCATTATGCTTGATCGGAGGCGGATGAAGTGGCAAAAAAGGCTCGGCCTACACCATGACCATGCCAATCGTCAACCCAAAGTGAATATGAGCCACACAGGTTGGTTGAAATAGCGCAACATGAATGATGGAACCTGGATCCAAGCGTCCCAGGATGCATTGCAGCGAAAACGTTCAACAATGTTCAGCGTGACCAATGTTTCTATCTTGGAAAATGAAATTGCATGCTGTATGGAGTGTTTTTGATATATCTTGTCTCAGGATTTGCTTGCAGTCCTACCATATCCCACAAAATGCAGAAGTGCAGTCAATGCAGCTTTTTACCTAAAATGGTAAAAATTGGTCAAAGCCTCATGCGGTTTATTACCTGCCCCTGGAATAACATCAATGGCAATTATAAGAATAATGCTGATAATAATACAAATTTTGTATGTATGTTTTCAGCCCTACAAAACCATAACTATAGAAGTTTAAATTTATACGTAAAGCTAGATATTTGTAGAAATATCTATATTGATATATAGCTATCTATTTATATAGCTAGATATATATCTATGCAGTAACATACATTAGATAGATAGATAGATAGACTGTATATAAGCCTGCAAGTCTTGCACTTGAAGCAGCTTTATGATGTCATTAAGGCTCGATGGTGACACGCGCACCCGGAACAAGGATCACAGGTTGTTAGCGGCCATTTTTCCATCAGTCTCCACTGGAGCTAGAAGTGAGCAGACAGATACTCCTATAGACGCTGCTGGAGCCAGATCATTTGTCTCTGTGATGGACAACGTTTGAAATTCGCCCTTAAGCGGGAGACGGCAGCCTACAACAGTCAAATTGATCGCTGCTTATCACTTCTTTTGTGGTAGGTACAGTTATTCCAGATAGGGGAATGGGTAGGTTAAGTTATTCCAGGGAGGGGAATGCTTATGGGCAAGGCATTATGCTTGATCGGAGGCGGATGAAGTGGCAAAAAAGGCTCGGCCTACACCATGACCATGCCAATCGTCAACCCAAAGTGAATATGAGCCACACAGGTTGGTTGAAATAGCGCAACATGAATGATGGAACCTGGATCCAAGCGTCCCAGGATGCATTGCAGTGAAAACGTTCAACAATGTTCAGCGTGACCAATGTTTCTATCTTGGAAATCGAAATTGCATGCTGTATGGAGTGTTTTTGACATATCTTGTCTCAGGATTTGCTTGCAGTCCTACCATATCCCACAAAATGCAGAAGTGCAGTCAATGCAGCTTTTTACCTAAAATGGTAAAAATTGGTCAAAGACTCATGCGGTTTATTACCTGCCCCTGGAATAACATCAATGGCAATTATAAGAATAATGCTGATAATAATACAAATTTTGTATGTATGTTTTCAGCCCTACAAAACCATAACTATACAAGTTTAAATTTATACGTAAAGCTAGATATTTGTAGAAATATCTATATTAATATATAACTATCTATTTATATAGCTAGATATATATCTATGCAGTAACATACATTAGATAGATAGATAGATAGATAGATAGACTGTATATAAGCCTGCAAGTCTTGCACTTGAAGCAGCTTTATGATGTCATTAAGGCTCGATGGTGACACGCGCACCCGGAACAAGGACCACAGGTTGTTAGCGGCCATTTTTCCATCAGTCTCCACTGGAGCTAGAAGTGAGCAGACAGATACTCCTATAGACGCTGCTGGAGCCAGATCATTTGTCTCTGTGATGGACAACGTTTGAAATTCGCCCTTAAGCGGGATACGGCAGCCTACAACAGTCAAATTGATCGCTGCTTATCACTTCTTTTGTGGTAGGTACAGTTATTCCAGATAGGGGAATGGGTAGGTTAAGTTATTCCAGGGAGGGGAATGCTTATGGGCAAGGCATTATGCTTGATCGGAGGCGGATGAAGTGGCAAAAAAGGCTCGGCCTACACCATGACCATGCCAATCGTCAACCCAAAGTGAATATGAGCCACACAGGTTGGTTGAAATAGCGCAACATGAATGATGGAACCTGGATCCAAGCGTCCCAGGATGCATTGCAGCGAAAACGTTCAACAATGTTCAGCGTGACCAATGTTTCTATCTTGGAAAATGAAATTGCATGCTGTATGGAGTGTTTTTGATATATCTTGTCTCAGGATTTGCTTGCAGTCCTACCATATCCCACAAAATGCAGAAGTGCAGTCAATGCAGCTTTTTACCTAAAATGGTAAAAATTGGTCAAAGCCTCATGCGGTTTATTACCTGCCCCTGGAATAACATCAATGGCAATTATAAGAATAATGCTGATAATAATACAAATTTTGTATGTATGTTTTCAGCCCTACAAAACCATAACTATAGAAGTTTAAATTTATACGTAAAGCTAGATATTTGTAGAAATATCTATATTGATATATAGCTATCTATTTATATAGCTAGATATATATCTATGCAGTAACATACATTAGATAGATAGATAGATAGACTGTATATAAGCCTGCAAGTCTTGCACTTGAAGCAGCTTTATGATGTCATTAAGGCTCGATGGTGACACGCGCACCCGGAACAAGGATCACAGGTTGTTAGCGGCCATTTTTCCATCAGTCTCCACTGGAGCTAGAAGTGAGCAGACAGATACTCCTATAGACGCTGCTGGAGCCAGATCATTTGTCTCTGTGATGGACAACGTTTGAAATTCGCCCTTAAGCGGGAGACGGCAGCCTACAACAGTCAAATTGATCGCTGCTTATCACTTCTTTTGTGGTAGGTACAGTTATTCCAGATAGGGGAATGGGTAGGTTAAGTTATTCCAGGGAGGGGAATGCTTATGGGCAAGGCATTATGCTTGATCGGAGGCGGATGAAGTGGCAAAAAAGGCTCGGCCTACACCATGACCATGCAACTCGTCAACCCAAAGTGAATATGAGCCACACAGGTTGGTTGAAATGGCGCAGCATGAATGATAGAACCTGGATCCAAGCGTCCCAGGATGCATTGCAGCGAAAACGTTCAACAATGTTCAGCGTGACCAATGTTTCTATCTTGGAAAATGAAATTGCATGCTGTATGGAGTGTTTTTGACATATCTTGTCTCAGGATTTGCTTGCAGTCCTACCATATCCCACAAAATGCAGAAGTACAGTCAATGCAGCTTTTTACCTAAAATGGTAAAAATTGGTCAAAGACTCATGCGGTTTATTACCTGCCCCTGGAATAACATCAATGGCAATTATAAGAATAATGCTGATAATAATACAAATTTTGTATGTATGTTTTCAGCCCTACAAAACCATAACTATAGAAGTTTAAATTTATACGTAAAGCTAGATATTTGTAGAAATATCTATATTGATATATAGCTATCTATTTATATAGCTAGATATATATCTATGCAGTAACATACATTAGATAGATAGATAGATAGATAGATAGATAGACTGTATATAAGCCTGCAAGTCTTGCACTTGAAGCAGCTTTATGATGTCATTAAGGCTCGATGGTGACACGCGCACCCGGAACAAGGATCACAGGTTGTTAGCGGCCATTTTTCCATCAGTCTCCACTGGAGCTAGAAGTGAGCAGACAGATACTCCTATAGACGCTGCTGGAGCCAGATCATTTGTCTCTGTGATGGACAACGTTTGAAATTCGCCCTTAAGCGGGATACGGCAGCCTACAACAGTCAAATTGATCGCTGCTTATCACTTCTTTTGTGGTAGGTACAGTTATTCCAGATAGGGGAATGGGTAGGTTAAGTTATTCCAGGGAGGGGAATGCTTATGGGCAAGGCATTATGCTTGATCGGAGGCGGATGAAGTGGCAAAAAAGGCTCGGCCTACACCATGACCATGCCAATCGTCAACCCAAAGTGAATATGAGCCACACAGGTTGGTTGAAATAGCGCAACATGAATGATGGAACCTGGATCCAAGCGTCCCAGGATGCATTGCAGCGAAAACGTTCAACAATGTTCAGCGTGACCAATGTTTCTATCTTGGAAAATGAAATTGCATGCTGTATGGAGTGTTTTTGATATATCTTGTCTCAGGATTTGCTTGCAGTCCTACCATATCCCACAAAATGCAGAAGTGCAGTCAATGCAGCTTTTTACCTAAAATGGTAAAAATTGGTCAAAGCCTCATGCGGTTTATTACCTGCCCCTGGAATAACATCAATGGCAATTATAAGAATAATGCTGATAATAATACAAATTTTGTATGTATGTTTTCAGCCCTACAAAACCATAACTATAGAAGTTTAAATTTATACGTAAAGCTAGATATTTGTAGAAATATCTATATTGATATATAGCTATCTATTTATATAGCTAGATATATATCTATGCAGTAACATACATTAGATAGATAGATAGATAGACTGTATATAAGCCTGCAAGTCTTGCACTTGAAGCAGCTTTATGATGTCATTAAGGCTCGATGGTGACACGCGCACCCGGAACAAGGATCACAGGTTGTTAGCGGCCATTTTTCCATCAGTCTCCACTGGAGCTAGAAGTGAGCAGACAGATACTCCTATAGACGCTGCTGGAGCCAGATCATTTGTCTCTGTGATGGACAACGTTTGAAATTCGCCCTTAAGCGGGAGACGGCAGCCTACAACAGTCAAATTGATCGCTGCTTATCACTTCTTTTGTGGTAGGTACAGTTATTCCAGATAGGGGAATGGGTAGGTTAAGTTATTCCAGGGAGGGGAATGCTTATGGGCAAGGCATTATGCTTGATCGGAGGCGGATGAAGTGGCAAAAAAGGCTCGGCCTACACCATGACCATGCCAATCGTCAACCCAAAGTGAATATGAGCCACACAGGTTGGTTGAAATAGCGCAACATGAATGATGGAACCTGGATCCAAGCGTCCCAGGATGCATTGCAGTGAAAACGTTCAACAATGTTCAGCGTGACCAATGTTTCTATCTTGGAAATCGAAATTGCATGCTGTATGGAGTGTTTTTGACATATCTTGTCTCAGGATTTGCTTGCAGTCCTACCATATCCCACAAAATGCAGAAGTGCAGTCAATGCAGCTTTTTACCTAAAATGGTAAAAATTGGTCAAAGACTCATGCGGTTTATTACCTGCCCCTGGAATAACATCAATGGCAATTATAAGAATAATGCTGATAATAATACAAATTTTGTATGTATGTTTTCAGCCCTACAAAACCATAACTATACAAGTTTAAATTTATACGTAAAGCTAGATATTTGTAGAAATATCTATATTAATATATAACTATCTATTTATATAGCTAGATATATATCTATGCAGTAACATACATTAGATAGATAGATAGATAGATAGATAGACTGTATATAAGCCTGCAAGTCTTGCACTTGAAGCAGCTTTATGATGTCATTAAGGCTCGATGGTGACACGCGCACCCGGAACAAGGACCACAGGTTGTTAGCGGCCATTTTTCCATCAGTCTCCACTGGAGCTAGAAGTGAGCAGACAGATACTCCTATAGACGCTGCTGGAGCCAGATCATTTGTCTCTGTGATGGACAACGTTTGAAATTCGCCCTTAAGCGGGATACGGCAGCCTACAACAGTCAAATTGATCGCTGCTTATCACTTCTTTTGTGGTAGGTACAGTTATTCCAGATAGGGGAATGGGTAGGTTAAGTTATTCCAGGGAGGGGAATGCTTATGGGCAAGGCATTATGCTTGATCGGAGGCGGATGAAGTGGCAAAAAAGGCTCGGCCTACACCATGACCATGCCAATCGTCAACCCAAAGTGAATATGAGCCACACAGGTTGGTTGAAATAGCGCAACATGAATGATGGAACCTGGATCCAAGCGTCCCAGGATGCATTGCAGCGAAAACGTTCAACAATGTTCAGCGTGACCAATGTTTCTATCTTGGAAAATGAAATTGCATGCTGTATGGAGTGTTTTTGATATATCTTGTCTCAGGATTTGCTTGCAGTCCTACCATATCCCACAAAATGCAGAAGTGCAGTCAATGCAGCTTTTTACCTAAAATGGTAAAAATTGGTCAAAGCCTCATGCGGTTTATTACCTGCCCCTGGAATAACATCAATGGCAATTATAAGAATAATGCTGATAATAATACAAATTTTGTATGTATGTTTTCAGCCCTACAAAACCATAACTATAGAAGTTTAAATTTATACGTAAAGCTAGATATTTGTAGAAATATCTATATTGATATATAGCTATCTATTTATATAGCTAGATATATATCTATGCAGTAACATACATTAGATAGATAGATAGATAGACTGTATATAAGCCTGCAAGTCTTGCACTTGAAGCAGCTTTATGATGTCATTAAGGCTCGATGGTGACACGCGCACCCGGAACAAGGATCACAGGTTGTTAGCGGCCATTTTTCCATCAGTCTCCACTGGAGCTAGAAGTGAGCAGACAGATACTCCTATAGACGCTGCTGGAGCCAGATCATTTGTCTCTGTGATGGACAACGTTTGAAATTCGCCCTTAAGCGGGAGACGGCAGCCTACAACAGTCAAATTGATCGCTGCTTATCACTTCTTTTGTGGTAGGTACAGTTATTCCAGATAGGGGAATGGGTAGGTTAAGTTATTCCAGGGAGGGGAATGCTTATGGGCAAGGCATTATGCTTGATCGGAGGCGGATGAAGTGGCAAAAAAGGCTCGGCCTACACCATGACCATGCAACTCGTCAACCCAAAGTGAATATGAGCCACACAGGTTGGTTGAAATGGCGCAGCATGAATGATAGAACCTGGATCCAAGCGTCCCAGGATGCATTGCAGCGAAAACGTTCAACAATGTTCAGCGTGACCAATGTTTCTATCTTGGAAAATGAAATTGCATGCTGTATGGAGTGTTTTTGACATATCTTGTCTCAGGATTTGCTTGCAGTCCTACCATATCCCACAAAATGCAGAAGTACAGTCAATGCAGCTTTTTACCTAAAATGGTAAAAATTGGTCAAAGACTCATGCGGTTTATTACCTGCCCCTGGAATAACATCAATGGCAATTATAAGAATAATGCTGATAATAATACAAATTTTGTATGTATGTTTTCAGCCCTACAAAACCATAACTATAGAAGTTTAAATTTATACGTAAAGCTAGATATTTGTAGAAATATCTATATTGATATATAGCTATCTATTTATATAGCTAGATATATATCTATGCAGTAACATACATTAGATAGATAGATAGATAGATAGATAGATAGACTGTATATAAGCCTGCAAGTCTTGCACTTGAAGCAGCTTTATGATGTCATTAAGGCTCGATGGTGACACGCGCACCCGGAACAAGGATCACAGGTTGTTAGCGGCCATTTTTCCATCAGTCTCCACTGGAGCTAGAAGTGAGCAGACAGATACTCCTATAGACGCTGCTGGAGCCAGATCATTTGTCTCTGTGATGGACAACGTTTGAAATTCGCCCTTAAGCGGGATACGGCAGCCTACAACAGTCAAATTGATCGCTGCTTATCACTTCTTTTGTGGTAGGTACAGTTATTCCAGATAGGGGAATGGGTAGGTTAAGTTATTCCAGGGAGGGGAATGCTTATGGGCAAGGCATTATGCTTGATCGGAGGCGGATGAAGTGGCAAAAAAGGCTCGGCCTACACCATGACCATGCCAATCGTCAACCCAAAGTGAATATGAGCCACACAGGTTGGTTGAAATAGCGCAACATGAATGATGGAACCTGGATCCAAGCGTCCCAGGATGCATTGCAGCGAAAACGTTCAACAATGTTCAGCGTGACCAATGTTTCTATCTTGGAAAATGAAATTGCATGCTGTATGGAGTGTTTTTGATATATCTTGTCTCAGGATTTGCTTGCAGTCCTACCATATCCCACAAAATGCAGAAGTGCAGTCAATGCAGCTTTTTACCTAAAATGGTAAAAATTGGTCAAAGCCTCATGCGGTTTATTACCTGCCCCTGGAATAACATCAATGGCAATTATAAGAATAATGCTGATAATAATACAAATTTTGTATGTATGTTTTCAGCCCTACAAAACCATAACTATAGAAGTTTAAATTTATACGTAAAGCTAGATATTTGTAGAAATATCTATATTGATATATAGCTATCTATTTATATAGCTAGATATATATCTATGCAGTAACATACATTAGATAGATAGATAGATAGACTGTATATAAGCCTGCAAGTCTTGCACTTGAAGCAGCTTTATGATGTCATTAAGGCTCGATGGTGACACGCGCACCCGGAACAAGGATCACAGGTTGTTAGCGGCCATTTTTCCATCAGTCTCCACTGGAGCTAGAAGTGAGCAGACAGATACTCCTATAGACGCTGCTGGAGCCAGATCATTTGTCTCTGTGATGGACAACGTTTGAAATTCGCCCTTAAGCGGGAGACGGCAGCCTACAACAGTCAAATTGATCGCTGCTTATCACTTCTTTTGTGGTAGGTACAGTTATTCCAGATAGGGGAATGGGTAGGTTAAGTTATTCCAGGGAGGGGAATGCTTATGGGCAAGGCATTATGCTTGATCGGAGGCGGATGAAGTGGCAAAAAAGGCTCGGCCTACACCATGACCATGCCAATCGTCAACCCAAAGTGAATATGAGCCACACAGGTTGGTTGAAATAGCGCAACATGAATGATGGAACCTGGATCCAAGCGTCCCAGGATGCATTGCAGTGAAAACGTTCAACAATGTTCAGCGTGACCAATGTTTCTATCTTGGAAATCGAAATTGCATGCTGTATGGAGTGTTTTTGACATATCTTGTCTCAGGATTTGCTTGCAGTCCTACCATATCCCACAAAATGCAGAAGTGCAGTCAATGCAGCTTTTTACCTAAAATGGTAAAAATTGGTCAAAGACTCATGCGGTTTATTACCTGCCCCTGGAATAACATCAATGGCAATTATAAGAATAATGCTGATAATAATACAAATTTTGTATGTATGTTTTCAGCCCTACAAAACCATAACTATACAAGTTTAAATTTATACGTAAAGCTAGATATTTGTAGAAATATCTATATTAATATATAACTATCTATTTATATAGCTAGATATATATCTATGCAGTAACATACATTAGATAGATAGATAGATAGATAGATAGACTGTATATAAGCCTGCAAGTCTTGCACTTGAAGCAGCTTTATGATGTCATTAAGGCTCGATGGTGACACGCGCACCCGGAACAAGGACCACAGGTTGTTAGCGGCCATTTTTCCATCAGTCTCCACTGGAGCTAGAAGTGAGCAGACAGATACTCCTATAGACGCTGCTGGAGCCAGATCATTTGTCTCTGTGATGGACAACGTTTGAAATTCGCCCTTAAGCGGGATACGGCAGCCTACAACAGTCAAATTGATCGCTGCTTATCACTTCTTTTGTGGTAGGTACAGTTATTCCAGATAGGGGAATGGGTAGGTTAAGTTATTCCAGGGAGGGGAATGCTTATGGGCAAGGCATTATGCTTGATCGGAGGCGGATGAAGTGGCAAAAAAGGCTCGGCCTACACCATGACCATGCCAATCGTCAACCCAAAGTGAATATGAGCCACACAGGTTGGTTGAAATAGCGCAACATGAATGATGGAACCTGGATCCAAGCGTCCCAGGATGCATTGCAGCGAAAACGTTCAACAATGTTCAGCGTGACCAATGTTTCTATCTTGGAAAATGAAATTGCATGCTGTATGGAGTGTTTTTGATATATCTTGTCTCAGGATTTGCTTGCAGTCCTACCATATCCCACAAAATGCAGAAGTGCAGTCAATGCAGCTTTTTACCTAAAATGGTAAAAATTGGTCAAAGCCTCATGCGGTTTATTACCTGCCCCTGGAATAACATCAATGGCAATTATAAGAATAATGCTGATAATAATACAAATTTTGTATGTATGTTTTCAGCCCTACAAAACCATAACTATAGAAGTTTAAATTTATACGTAAAGCTAGATATTTGTAGAAATATCTATATTGATATATAGCTATCTATTTATATAGCTAGATATATATCTATGCAGTAACATACATTAGATAGATAGATAGATAGACTGTATATAAGCCTGCAAGTCTTGCACTTGAAGCAGCTTTATGATGTCATTAAGGCTCGATGGTGACACGCGCACCCGGAACAAGGATCACAGGTTGTTAGCGGCCATTTTTCCATCAGTCTCCACTGGAGCTAGAAGTGAGCAGACAGATACTCCTATAGACGCTGCTGGAGCCAGATCATTTGTCTCTGTGATGGACAACGTTTGAAATTCGCCCTTAAGCGGGAGACGGCAGCCTACAACAGTCAAATTGATCGCTGCTTATCACTTCTTTTGTGGTAGGTACAGTTATTCCAGATAGGGGAATGGGTAGGTTAAGTTATTCCAGGGAGGGGAATGCTTATGGGCAAGGCATTATGCTTGATCGGAGGCGGATGAAGTGGCAAAAAAGGCTCGGCCTACACCATGACCATGCAACTCGTCAACCCAAAGTGAATATGAGCCACACAGGTTGGTTGAAATGGCGCAGCATGAATGATAGAACCTGGATCCAAGCGTCCCAGGATGCATTGCAGCGAAAACGTTCAACAATGTTCAGCGTGACCAATGTTTCTATCTTGGAAAATGAAATTGCATGCTGTATGGAGTGTTTTTGACATATCTTGTCTCAGGATTTGCTTGCAGTCCTACCATATCCCACAAAATGCAGAAGTACAGTCAATGCAGCTTTTTACCTAAAATGGTAAAAATTGGTCAAAGACTCATGCGGTTTATTACCTGCCCCTGGAATAACATCAATGGCAATTATAAGAATAATGCTGATAATAATACAAATTTTGTATGTATGTTTTCAGCCCTACAAAACCATAACTATAGAAGTTTAAATTTATACGTAAAGCTAGATATTTGTAGAAATATCTATATTGATATATAGCTATCTATTTATATAGCTAGATATATATCTATGCAGTAACATACATTAGATAGATAGATAGATAGATAGATAGACTGTATATAAGCCTGCAAGTCTTGCACTTGAAGCAGCTTTATGATGTCATTAAGGCTCGATGGTGACACGCGCACCCGGAACAAGGATCACAGGTTGTTAGCGGCCATTTTTCCATCAGTCTCCACTGGAGCTAGAAGTGAGCAGACAGATACTCCTATAGACGCTGCTGGAGCCAGATCATTTGTCTCTGTGATGGACAACGTTTGAAATTCGCCCTTAAGCGGGAGACGGCAGCCTACAACAGTCAAATTGATCGCTGCTTATCACTTCTTTTGTGGTAGGTACAGTTATTCCAGATAGGGGAATGGGTAGGTTAAGTTATTCCAGGGAGGGGAATGCTTATGGGCAAGGCATTATGCTTGATCGGAGGCGGATGAAGTGGCAAAAAAGGCTCGGCCTACACCATGACCATGCAACTCGTCAACCCAAAGTGAATATGAGCCACACAGGTTGGTTGAAATGGCGCAGCATGAATGATAGAACCTGGATCCAAGCGTCCCAGGATGCATTGCAGCGAAAACGTTCAACAATGTTCAGCGTGACCAATGTTTCTATCTTGGAAAATGAAATTGCATGCTGTATGGAGTGTTTTTGACATATCTTGTCTCAGGATTTGCTTGCAGTCCTACCATATCCCACAAAATGCAGAAGTACAGTCAATGCAGCTTTTTACCTAAAATGGTAAAAATTGGTCAAAGACTCATGCGGTTTATTACCTGCCCCTGGAATAACATCAATGGCAATTATAAGAATAATGCTGATAATAATACAAATTTTGTATGTATGTTTTCAGCCCTACAAAACCATAACTATAGAAGTTTAAATTTATACGTAAAGCTAGATATTTGTAGAAATATCTATATTGATATATAGCTATCTATTTATATAGCTAGATATATATCTATGCAGTAACATACATTAGATAGATAGATAGATAGATAGATAGATAGATAGACTGTATATAAGCCTGCAAGTCTTGCACTTGAAGCAGCTTTATGATGTCATTAAGGCTCGATGGTGACACGCGCACCCGGAACAAGGATCACAGGTTGTTAGCGGCCATTTTTCCATCAGTCTCCACTGGAGCTAGAAGTGAGCAGACAGATACTCCTATAGACGCTGCTGGAGCCAGATCATTTGTCTCTGTGATGGACAACGTTTGAAATTCGCCCTTAAGCGGGATACGGCAGCCTACAACAGTCAAATTGATCGCTGCTTATCACTTCTTTTGTGGTAGGTACAGTTATTCCAGATAGGGGAATGGGTAGGTTAAGTTATTCCAGGGAGGGGAATGCTTATGGGCAAGGCATTATGCTTGATCGGAGGCGGATGAAGTGGCAAAAAAGGCTCGGCCTACACCATGACCATGCCAATCGTCAACCCAAAGTGAATATGAGCCACACAGGTTGGTTGAAATAGCGCAACATGAATGATGGAACCTGGATCCAAGCGTCCCAGGATGCATTGCAGCGAAAACGTTCAACAATGTTCAGCGTGACCAATGTTTCTATCTTGGAAAATGAAATTGCATGCTGTATGGAGTGTTTTTGATATATCTTGTCTCAGGATTTGCTTGCAGTCCTACCATATCCCACAAAATGCAGAAGTGCAGTCAATGCAGCTTTTTACCTAAAATGGTAAAAATTGGTCAAAGCCTCATGCGGTTTATTACCTGCCCCTGGAATAACATCAATGGCAATTATAAGAATAATGCTGATAATAATACAAATTTTGTATGTATGTTTTCAGCCCTACAAAACCATAACTATAGAAGTTTAAATTTATACGTAAAGCTAGATATTTGTAGAAATATCTATATTGATATATAGCTATCTATTTATATAGCTAGATATATATCTATGCAGTAACATACATTAGATAGATAGATAGATAGACTGTATATAAGCCTGCAAGTCTTGCACTTGAAGCAGCTTTATGATGTCATTAAGGCTCGATGGTGACACGCGCACCCGGAACAAGGATCACAGGTTGTTAGCGGCCATTTTTCCATCAGTCTCCACTGGAGCTAGAAGTGAGCAGACAGATACTCCTATAGACGCTGCTGGAGCCAGATCATTTGTCTCTGTGATGGACAACGTTTGAAATTCGCCCTTAAGCGGGAGACGGCAGCCTACAACAGTCAAATTGATCGCTGCTTATCACTTCTTTTGTGGTAGGTACAGTTATTCCAGATAGGGGAATGGGTAGGTTAAGTTATTCCAGGGAGGGGAATGCTTATGGGCAAGGCATTATGCTTGATCGGAGGCGGATGAAGTGGCAAAAAAGGCTCGGCCTACACCATGACCATGCCAATCGTCAACCCAAAGTGAATATGAGCCACACAGGTTGGTTGAAATAGCGCAACATGAATGATGGAACCTGGATCCAAGCGTCCCAGGATGCATTGCAGTGAAAACGTTCAACAATGTTCAGCGTGACCAATGTTTCTATCTTGGAAATCGAAATTGCATGCTGTATGGAGTGTTTTTGACATATCTTGTCTCAGGATTTGCTTGCAGTCCTACCATATCCCACAAAATGCAGAAGTGCAGTCAATGCAGCTTTTTACCTAAAATGGTAAAAATTGGTCAAAGACTCATGCGGTTTATTACCTGCCCCTGGAATAACATCAATGGCAATTATAAGAATAATGCTGATAATAATACAAATTTTGTATGTATGTTTTCAGCCCTACAAAACCATAACTATACAAGTTTAAATTTATACGTAAAGCTAGATATTTGTAGAAATATCTATATTAATATATAACTATCTATTTATATAGCTAGATATATATCTATGCAGTAACATACATTAGATAGATAGATAGATAGATAGACTGTATATAAGCCTGCAAGTCTTGCACTTGAAGCAGCTTTATGATGTCATTAAGGCTCGATGGTGACACGCGCACCCGGAACAAGGACCACAGGTTGTTAGCGGCCATTTTTCCATCAGTCTCCACTGGAGCTAGAAGTGAGCAGACAGATACTCCTATAGACGCGGCTGGAGCCAGATCATTTGTCTCTGTGATGGACAACGTTTGAAATTCGCCCTTAAGCGGGAGACGGCAGCCTACAACAGTCAAATATATTGCGGCTTATCACTTCTTTTGAGGGAGGTACAGTTATTCCAGATAGGGGAATGGGTAGGTTAAGATATTCCAGGGTGGGGAATGCTTATGGGCAAGGCATTATGCTTGATCGGAGGCGGATGAAGTGGCAAAAAAGGCTCGGCCTACACCATGACCATGCAACTCGTCAACCCAAAGTGAATATGAGCCACACAGGTTGGTTGAAATGGCGCAGCATGAATGATAGAACCTGGATCCAAGCATCTCAGGATGCATTGCAGCGAAAACGTTCAACAATGTTCAGCGTGACCAATGTTTCTATCTTGGAAAATGAAATTGCATGCTGTATGGAGTGTTTTTGATATATCTTGTCTCAGGATTTGCTTGCAGTCCTACCATATCCCACAAAATGCAGAAGTGCAGTCAATGCAGCTTTTTACCTAAAATGGTAAAAATTGGTCAAAGCCTCATGCGGTTTATTACCTGCCCCTGGAATAACATCAATGGCAATTATAAGAATAATGCTGATAATAATACAAATTTTGTATGTATGTTTTCAGCCCTACAAAACCATAACTATAGAAGTTTAAATTTATACGTAAAGCTAGATATTTGTAGAAATATCTATATTGATATATAGCTATCTATTTATATAGCTAGATATATATCTATGCAGTAACATACATTAGATAGATAGATAGATAGATAGATGGATAGATAGACTGTATATAAGCCTGCAAGTCTTGCACTTGAAGCAGCTTTATGATGTCATTAAGGCTCGATGGTGACACGCGCACCCGGAACAAGGATCACAGGTTGTTAGCGGCCATTTTTCCATCAGTCTCCACTGGAGCTAGAAGTGAGCAGACAGATACTCCTATAGACGCTGCTGGAGCCAGATCATTTGTCTCTGTGATGGACAACGTTTGAAATTCGCCCTTAAGCGGGAGACGGCAGCCTACAACAGTCAAATTGATCGCTGCTTATCACTTCTTTTGTGGTAGGTACAGTTATTCCAGATAGGGGAATGGGTAGGTTAAGTTATTCCAGGGAGGGGAATGCTTATGGGCAAGGCATTATGCTTGATCGGAGGCGGATGAAGTGGCAAAAAAGGCTCGGCCTACACCATGACCATGCAACTCGTCAACCCAAAGTGAATATGAGCCACACAGGTTGGTTGAAATGGCGCAGCATGAATGATAGAACCTGGATCCAAGCGTCCCAGGATGCATTGCAGCGAAAACGTTCAACAATGTTCAGCGTGACCAATGTTTCTATCTTGGAAAATGAAATTGCATGCTGTATGGAGTGTTTTTGACATATCTTGTCTCAGGATTTGCTTGCAGTCCTACCATATCCCACAAAATGCAGAAGTACAGTCAATGCAGCTTTTTACCTAAAATGGTAAAAATTGGTCAAAGACTCATGCGGTTTATTACCTGCCCCTGGAATAACATCAATGGCAATTATAAGAATAATGCTGATAATAATACAAATTTTGTATGTATGTTTTCAGCCCTACAAAACCATAACTATAGAAGTTTAAATTTATACGTAAAGCTAGATATTTGTAGAAATATCTATATTGATATATAGCTATCTATTTATATAGCTAGATATATATCTATGCAGTAACATACATTAGATAGATAGATAGATAGACTGTATATAAGCCTGCAAGTCTTGCACTTGAAGCAGCTTTATGATGTCATTAAGGCTCGATGGTGACACGCGCACCCGGAACAAGGATCACAGGTTGTTAGCGGCCATTTTTCCATCAGTCTCCACTGGAGCTAGAAGTGAGCAGACAGATACTCCTATAGACGCTGCTGGAGCCAGATCATTTGTCTCTGTGATGGACAACGTTTGAAATTCGCCCTTAAGCGGGAGACGGCAGCCTACAACAGTCAAATTGATCGCTGCTTATCACTTCTTTTGTGGTAGGTACAGTTATTCCAGATAGGGGAATGGGTAGGTTAAGTTATTCCAGGGAGGGGAATGCTTATGGGCAAGGCATTATGCTTGATCGGAGGCGGATGAAGTGGCAAAAAAGGCTCGGCCTACACCATGACCATGCCAATCGTCAACCCAAAGTGAATATGAGCCACACAGGTTGGTTGAAATAGCGCAACATGAATGATGGAACCTGGATCCAAGCGTCCCAGGATGCATTGCAGTGAAAACGTTCAACAATGTTCAGCGTGACCAATGTTTCTATCTTGGAAATCGAAATTGCATGCTGTATGGAGTGTTTTTGACATATCTTGTCTCAGGATTTGCTTGCAGTCCTACCATATCCCACAAAATGCAGAAGTGCAGTCAATGCAGCTTTTTACCTAAAATGGTAAAAATTGGTCAAAGACTCATGCGGTTTATTACCTGCCCCTGGAATAACATCAATGGCAATTATAAGAATAATGCTGATAATAATACAAATTTTGTATGTATGTTTTCAGCCCTACAAAACCATAACTATACAAGTTTAAATTTATACGTAAAGCTAGATATTTGTAGAAATATCTATATTAATATATAACTATCTATTTATATAGCTAGATATATATCTATGCAGTAACATACATTAGATAGATAGATAGATAGATAGACTGTATATAAGCCTGCAAGTCTTGCACTTGAAGCAGCTTTATGATGTCATTAAGGCTCGATGGTGACACGCGCACCCGGAACAAGGACCACAGGTTGTTAGCGGCCATTTTTCCATCAGTCTCCACTGGAGCTAGAAGTGAGCAGACAGATACTCCTATAGACGCGGCTGGAGCCAGATCATTTGTCTCTGTGATGGACAACGTTTGAAATTCGCCCTTAAGCGGGAGACGGCAGCCTACAACAGTCAAATATATTGCGGCTTATCACTTCTTTTGAGGGAGGTACAGTTATTCCAGATAGGGGAATGGGTAGGTTAAGATATTCCAGGGTGGGGAATGCTTATGGGCAAGGCATTATGCTTGATCGGAGGCGGATGAAGTGGCAAAAAAGGCTCGGCCTACACCATGACCATGCAACTCGTCAACCCAAAGTGAATATGAGCCACACAGGTTGGTTGAAATGGCGCAGCATGAATGATAGAACCTGGATCCAAGCATCTCAGGATGCATTGCAGCGAAAACGTTCAACAATGTTCAGCGTGACCAATGTTTCTATCTTGGAAAATGAAATTGCATGCTGTATGGAGTGTTTTTGATATATCTTGTCTCAGGATTTGCTTGCAGTCCTACCATATCCCACAAAATGCAGAAGTGCAGTCAATGCAGCTTTTTACCTAAAATGGTAAAAATTGGTCAAAGCCTCATGCGGTTTATTACCTGCCCCTGGAATAACATCAATGGCAATTATAAGAATAATGCTGATAATAATACAAATTTTGTATGTATGTTTTCAGCCCTACAAAACCATAACTATAGAAGTTTAAATTTATACGTAAAGCTAGATATTTGTAGAAATATCTATATTGATATATAGCTATCTATTTATATAGCTAGATATATATCTATGCAGTAACATACATTAGATAGATAGATAGATAGATAGATAGATAGATGGATAGATAGACTGTATATAAGCCTGCAAGTCTTGCACTTGAAGCAGCTTTATGATGTCATTAAGGCTCGATGGTGACACGCGCACCCGGAACAAGGATCACAGGTTGTTAGCGGCCATTTTTCCATCAGTCTCCACTGGAGCTAGAAGTGAGCAGACAGATACTCCTATAGACGCTGCTGGAGCCAGATCATTTGTCTCTGTGATGGACAACGTTTGAAATTCGCCCTTAAGCGGGAGACGGCAGCCTACAACAGTCAAATTGATCGCTGCTTATCACTTCTTTTGTGGTAGGTACAGTTATTCCAGATAGGGGAATGGGTAGGTTAAGTTATTCCAGGGAGGGGAATGCTTATGGGCAAGGCATTATGCTTGATCGGAGGCGGATGAAGTGGCAAAAAAGGCTCGGCCTACACCATGACCATGCAACTCGTCAACCCAAAGTGAATATGAGCCACACAGGTTGGTTGAAATGGCGCAGCATGAATGATAGAACCTGGATCCAAGCGTCCCAGGATGCATTGCAGCGAAAACGTTCAACAATGTTCAGCGTGACCAATGTTTCTATCTTGGAAAATGAAATTGCATGCTGTATGGAGTGTTTTTGACATATCTTGTCTCAGGATTTGCTTGCAGTCCTACCATATCCCACAAAATGCAGAAGTACAGTCAATGCAGCTTTTTACCTAAAATGGTAAAAATTGGTCAAAGACTCATGCGGTTTATTACCTGCCCCTGGAATAACATCAATGGCAATTATAAGAATAATGCTGATAATAATACAAATTTTGTATGTATGTTTTCAGCCCTACAAAACCATAACTATAGAAGTTTAAATTTATACGTAAAGCTAGATATTTGTAGAAATATCTATATTGATATATAGCTATCTATTTATATAGCTAGATATATATCTATGCAGTAACATACATTAGATAGATAGATAGATAGATAGATAGATAGATAGATAGATAGATAGATAGATAGACTGTATATAAGCCTGCAAGTCTTGCACTTGAAGCAGCTTTATGATGTCATTAAGGCTCGATGGTGACACGCGCACCCGGAACAAGGATCACAGGTTGTTAGCGGCCATTTTTCCATCAGTCTCCACTGGAGCTAGAAGTGAGCAGACAGATACTCCTATAGACGCTGCTGGAGCCAGATCATTTGTCTCTGTGATGGACAACGTTTGAAATTCGCCCTTAAGCGGGAGACGGCAGCCTACAACAGTCAAATTGATCGCTGCTTATCACTTCTTTTGTGGTAGGTACAGTTATTCCAGATAGGGGAATGGGTAGGTTAAGTTATTCCAGGGAGGGGAATGCTTATGGGCAAGGCATTATGCTTGATCGGAGGCGGATGAAGTGGCAAAAAAGGCTCGGCCTACACCATGACCATGCAACTCGTCAACCCAAAGTGAATATGAGCCACACAGGTTGGTTGAAATGGCGCAGCATGAATGATAGAACCTGGATCCAAGCGTCCCAGGATGCATTGCAGCGAAAACGTTCAACAATGTTCAGCGTGACCAATGTTTCTATCTTGGAAAATGAAATTGCATGCTGTATGGAGTGTTTTTGACATATCTTGTCTCAGGATTTGCTTGCAGTCCTACCATATCCCACAAAATGCAGAAGTACAGTCAATGCAGCTTTTTACCTAAAATGGTAAAAATTGGTCAAAGACTCATGCGGTTTATTACCTGCCCCTGGAATAACATCAATGGCAATTATAAGAATAATGCTGATAATAATACAAATTTTGTATGTATGTTTTCAGCCCTACAAAACCATAACTATAGAAGTTTAAATTTATACGTAAAGCTAGATATTTGTAGAAATATCTATATTGATATATAGCTATCTATTTATATAGCTAGATATATATCTATGCAGTAACATACATTAGATAGATAGATAGATAGATAGATAGATAGATAGATAGATAGATAGATAGACTGTATATAAGCCTGCAAGTCTTGCACTTGAAGCAGCTTTATGATGTCATTAAGGCTCGATGGTGACACGCGCACCCGGAACAAGGATCACAGGTTGTTAGCGGCCATTTTTCCATCAGTCTCCACTGGAGCTAGAAGTGAGCAGACAGATACTCCTATAGACGCTGCTGGAGCCAGATCATTTGTCTCTGTGATGGACAACGTTTGAAATTCGCCCTTAAGCGGGAGACGGCAGCCTACAACAGTCAAATTGATCGCTGCTTATCACTTCTTTTGTGGTAGGTACAGTTATTCCAGATAGGGGAATGGGTAGGTTAAGTTATTCCAGGGAGGGGAATGCTTATGGGCAAGGCATTATGCTTGATCGGAGGCGGATGAAGTGGCAAAAAAGGCTCGGCCTACACCATGACCATGCCAATCGTCAACCCAAAGTGAATATGAGCCACACAGGTTGGTTGAAATAGCGCAACATGAATGATGGAACCTGGATCCAAGCGTCCCAGGATGCATTGCAGTGAAAACGTTCAACAATGTTCAGCGTGACCAATGTTTCTATCTTGGAAATCGAAATTGCATGCTGTATGGAGTGTTTTTGACATATCTTGTCTCAGGATTTGCTTGCAGTCCTACCATATCCCACAAAATGCAGAAGTGCAGTCAATGCAGCTTTTTACCTAAAATGGTAAAAATTGGTCAAAGACTCATGCGGTTTATTACCTGCCCCTGGAATAACATCAATGGCAATTATAAGAATAATGC